>NC_060193.1:56383392-56470892 GCF_021184085.1 Oncorhynchus gorbuscha
CATCTGCACGTCGCTCCAACGGGTAGTATAACTTTTTTCATTATATTTCATTATATCACAACGGTTTGATTTGTCTTATCTTAGCAATTTCTACATAGCCGTCTTTGTATCAAAGATAATTGCGTAATTATCGTATTTCGCCGTCCTAACGTAGTCTTCACTAGCCAGCTAGCTAACGTCCACTGATTAGCTGCACTGAGAAACTTTTACACTCAACTGAACGACTTGATTAGTTTAGTGTTAGCTACCTACATAGCTGTCTTTGCTGTCTTCGTATCATCGTATCATCGTATCCAAGATAATTGTGTTGTTTAGGTTTAGAGTGTGTAGTCTTAGAGTGATTATCTTAATTTACCGAGGTTAGCTAGCCAGCTATTTGTCGTCCTTAACGTAGGTGACTCTGCTAGCTAGCCAACAGCTAGCCAACGCTAGCCAACGTCTTCTGTATAGAACTCAACTACCCGGTCGCATTCACAGGTTGTATCACATTTTCACTTCATTTCATTACAGTACAACGGTTTGATTTGTTTGATCGTAGCTAGCTACTTAGCTAGCTACATAGCCGTCTTTGTATCAAAGATAATTGTGTAGTCTAGAGCGATTTTCTAGGTTCGCTAGCCATCTATTGTCGTTCTTTTAACGCAACGTAACGTAAACAACACTGCTAGCTAGCCTGCTAGCCCCCGAATAGCAACACTGCAGAAACTATTACACTCAACGGAATGACTTGATTAGTGTAGTGTCAACAACGCACCCACTGCCAGCTGGCCTACTTCAGCAGTACTGTATCATTTTAATCATTTTAGTCAATAAGATTCTTGCTACGTAGCTTAACTTTCTGAACATTCGAGACGTGTAGTCCACTTGTCATTCCAATCTCCTTTGCATTAGCGTAGCCTCTTCTGTAGCCTGTCAACTATGTGTCTGTTTATCCCTGTTCTCTCCTCTCTGCACAGACCATACAAACGCTCCTCACCGCGTGGCCGCGGCCACCCTACTCTGGTGGTCCCAGCGCGCACGACCCACGTGGAGTTCCAGGTCTCCGGTAGCCTCTGGAACTGCCAATCTGCGGTCAACAAGGCAACAAGGCAGAGTTCATCTCAGCCTATGCCTCCTCCTCGACTTCTTGGCACTGACGGAAACATGGATCACCACAGACAACACTGCTACTCCTACTGCTCTCTCTTCGTCCGCCCACGTGTTCTCGCACACCCCGAGAGCATCTGGTCAGCGGGGTGGTGGCACCGGGATCCTCATCTCTCCCAAGTGGTCATTCTCTCTTTCTCCCCTTACCCATCTGTCTATCGCCTCCTTTGAATTCCATGCTGTCACAGTTACTAGCCCTTTCAAGCTTAACATCCTTATCATTTATCGCCCTCCAGGTTCCCTCGGAGAGTTCATCAATGAGCTTGATGCCTTGATAAGCTCCTTTCCTGAGGACGGCTCACCTCTCACAGTTCTGGGCGACTTTAACCTCCCCACGTCTACCTTTGACTCTTTCCTCTCTGCCTCCTTCTTTCCACTCCTCTCCTCTTTTGACCTCACCCTCTCACCTTCCCCCCTACTCACAAGGCAGGCAATACGCTCGACCTCATCTTTACTAGATGCTGTTCTTCCACTAACCTCACTGCAACTCCCCTCCAAGTCTCCGACCACTGCCTTGTATCCTTTTCCCTCTCGCTCTCATCCAACACCTCCCACACTGCCCCTACTCGGATGGTATCGCGCCGTCCCAACCTTCGCTCTCTCTCCCCGCTACTCTCTCCTCTTCCATCCTATCATCTCTTCCCTCCGCTCAAACCTTCTCCCACCTATCTCCTGATTCTGCCTCCTCAACCCTCCTCTCCTCCCTCTCTGCATCCCTTGACTCTCTATGTCCCCTATCCTCCAGGCCGGCTCGGTCCTCCCCTCCCGCTCCGTGGCTCGATGACTCATTGCGAGCTCACAGAACAGGGCTCCGGGCAGCCGAGCGGAAATGGAGGAAAACTCGCCTCCCTGCGGACCTGGCATCCTTTCACTCCCTCCTCTCTACATTTTCCTCCTCTGTCTCTGCTGCTAAAGCCACTTTCTACCACGCTAAATTCCAAGCATCTGCCTCTAACCCTAGGAAGCTCTTTGCCACCTTCTCCTCCCTCCTGAATCCTCCGCCCCTCCCCCCCCCCTCCTCCCTCTCTGCAGATGACTTCGTCAACCATTTTGAAAAGAAGGTCGACGACATCCGATCCTCGTTTGCTAAGTCAAACGACACCGCTGGTTCTGCTCACACTGCCCTACCCTGTGCTCTGACCTCTTTCTCCCTCTCTCTCCAGATGAAATCTCGCGTCTTGTGACGGCCGGCCGCCCAACAACCTGCCCGCTTGACCCTATCCCCTCCTCTCTTCTCCAGACCATTTCCGGAGACCTTCTCCCTTACCTCACCTCGCTCATCAACTCATCCCTGACCGTTGGCTACGTCCCTTCCGTCTTCAAGAGAGCGAGAGTTGCACCCCTTCTGAAAAAACCTACACTCGATCCCTCCGATGTCAACAATTACAGACCAGTATCCCTTCTTTCTTTTCTCTCCAAAACTCTTGAACGTGCCGTCCTTGGCCAGCTCTCCCGCTATCTCTCTCTGAATGACCTTCTTGATCCAAATCAGTCAGGTTTCAAGACTAGTCATTCAACTGAGACTGCTCTCCTCTGTATCACGGAGGCGCTCCGCACTGCTAAAGCTAACTCTCTCTCCTCTGCTCTCATCCTTCTAGATCTATCGGCTGCCTTCGATACTGTGAACCATCAGATCCTCCTCTCCACCCTCTCCGAGTTGGGCATCTCCGGCGCGGCCCACGCTTGGATTGCGTCCTACCTGACAGGTCGCTCCTACCAGGTGGCGTGGCGAGAATCTGTCTCCTCACCACGCGCTCTCACCACTGGTGTCCCCCAGGGCTCTGTTCTTGGCCCTCTCCTATTCTCGCTATACACCAAGTCACTTGGCTCTGTCATAACCTCACATGGTCTCTCTTATCATTGCTATGCAGACGACACACAATTAATCTTCTCCTTTCCCCCTTCTGATGACCAGGTGGCGAATCGCATCTCTGCATGTCTGGCAGACATATCAGTGTGGATGACGGATCACCACCTCAAGCTGAACTCGGCAAGACGGAGCTGCTCTTCCTCCCGGGGAAGGACTGCCCGTTCCATGATCTCGCCATCACGGTCGACAACTCCATTGTGTCCTCCTCCCAGAGCGCCAAGAACCTTGGCGTGATCCTGGACAACACCCTGTCGTTCTCAACTAACATCAAGGCGGTGGCCCGTTCCTGTAGGTTCATGCTCTACAACATCCGCAGAGTACGACCCTGCCTCACACAGGAAGCGGCGCAGGTCCTAATCCAGGCACTTGTCATCTCCCGTCTGGATTACTGCAACTCGCTGTTGGCTGGGCTCCCTGCCTGTGCCATTAAACCCCTTCAACTCATCCAGAACGCCGCAGCCCGTCTGGTGTTCAACCTTCCCAAGTTCTCTCACGTCACCCCGCTCCTCCGTTCTCTCCACTGGCTTCCAGTTGAAGCTCGCATCCGCTACAAGACCATGGTGCTTGCCTACGGAGCTGTGAGGGGAACGGCACCTCAGTACCTCCAGGCTCTGATCAGGCCCTACACCCAAACAAGGGCACTGCGTTCATCCACCTCTGGCCTGCTCGCCTCCCTACCACTGAGGAAGTACAGCTCCCGCTCAGCCCAGTCAAAACTGTTCGCTGCCCTGGCCCCCAATGGTGGAACAAACTCCCTCACGACGCCAGGACAGCGGAGTCAATCACCACCTTCCGGAGACACCTGAAACCCCACCTCTTTAAGGAATACCTAGGATAGGTTAAGTAATCCCTCTCACCCCACCCCCCTAAGTTTTAGATGCACTATTGTTAAGTGACTGTCCCACTGGATGTCATAAGGTGAATGCACCAATTTGTAAGTCGCTCTGGATAAGAGCGTCTGCTAAATGACTTAAATGTAAATGTAAATGTAATGTAAAATGTGTGTGTGTGTGTGTGTGTGTGTGTGTGTGTGTGTGTGTGTGTGTGTGTGTGTGTGTGTGTGTGTGTGTGTGTGTGTGTGTGTGTGTGTGTGTGTGTGTGTGTGTGTGTGTGCTTGAAGCCCTGACAGCTCTGTCCACTCACAGAACCATGCGTGCCAAGTGTGTGAGTACATGCTGTCTGTGTGTGTGTTTGTGCTCGTGCCTGCGTGCATGCATGTAAAGCCCTGCCAAAGAGTACAAAGTGCTGCCCACTCACACAACCATTGCATCTGGTGGCTCTCTAGAGCAGCAATAATAAAGAGAAATAGAGGGGAGATATTCAGGAATGGGAGAGCCCAAACTGCACAGTTGTATAATTAGTAATGCCAAGAAGCAGAGAGAGAGAGAGTGAGAAGGATGAGAAACAGAGACAGAAGTGTATTTCTTGTTTCTACCAGCAGGAGGCAGTACTAAGCCAAGCTTTACCTTTAGCTGGCTGCACCCATCAGTACGCATAGTGACTGGGAGTAGCATGTCAAACACATCACAGAAATAAACATGTTTATTTACCCCATACAAAAAGCACAAATAGATTAAATCTACACATTAATATTGCATACTGTAATGTTTTGTAATGGTCATAGGATTTACTGGAATCAGTCGAGACTCTAGAGACATAAACAAGGATTATGGAAAGATAAGGTCCTGTAAGAAAGCAGGAAGTACACATGGGAGCCAACTGATCCATTTGTATCACTCAATGGGAGTTGATGTCTAATCCTTCTTCCCTTTCTCATTATAGGAATCAGTATGACAGCCATGAGCCATTGACCAACTCATCATTTTCGGCTGTTGACACCACAAAATCGACACTGGTGTCGACATCACAGTTCCACATGAATGACTGCCACGTCCACTCTGTCTCAAAATGTTTAACCCGGACACTGCATTTTAACTTGCTTATCCACTCAAAATGTTGCTTCCTCAACAGTTTCTTCAAACCGTTTTGTATGTATTTAATATTGTATGTATTTTATATATAGATATTAAACTGTCTTAATGACATTTCTCATTTCCTTATTACCATAGTGCCTCCATGGTAACAGCGTGAGCATCTTTAGATTATTCCGCAGCCCACTAGTGAGCTAATCTAAAACCAGCATGGGAAAGACATAGCTCCTATTACAACCCTTTGTAGAGGGAGATTTTTAATGTTATTCTCAGAATTCTACCCCACTCACAGAATTCTGCATTCTACCTGCCCCTTCTAAGTGGAGCTAGATCAATGAATGCAAGGAATTCTCTTTCCAAAACTGTCAGGTTCCCCCCACCTCCTCAACATGATATGTATGCTGTTAAAAGCTGGTGTTTTTATTCTGTGTATCAGTGGAGTTCACATCTGACCATGGTCACTGAGCGATAGGCTGTACCTGCCATGGTAATATAGGGGCATCATGGTCACTGAGTGATGAGCTGTACCTACCTTGGTGATATAAGGGGACAATGGTTTGGATGAATGGTATTGGAGCTGTTGATGTATTGGAGATTTATGAGCTTTATGATGAGTGGTGAAATGATTATCCCAGACGGTGTGGAAATGTAATCCAGATATCAGTAAATGAATCATTGATATGCACATTTTTCATACCAAGTCATTAATTAAGCTTTGCGTGTGTGTGTGTGTGTGTGTGTGTGTGTGTGTGTGTGTGTGTGTGTGTGTGTGTGTGTGTGTGTGTGTGTGTGTGTGTGTGTGTGTGTGTGTGTGTGTGTGTGTGTGTGTGTGTGTGTGTGTGAGAGAGAGAGACGGAGATAGAAGAGTATAAAGTGTCACGAACCGGCTCAAAGCCCGTAACAAAGGGAGACAACGTGGAGATAAGGAGTAACAAAAGATATATTTATTAACTAAAGCAACTAAGGAAAATATCCAATGGTGTGTGTAATCAGTAGTCCGTAGTGTAAGTGAGTGTTTTGCATGCATGAATGTGATAATGCAGGGTGTTGAAAGGTGCCAAAGCAAACAAACAAAAGGCCACCAAGAACCACACCACAATCTACAACAGGTGTCTGCATGGAGAGAGTCTCCTCCATGAATGTTGAAGAGGTCTATTTATCCTGGGAGACACCTGGCCCAGGTGTTTCCCATGTAGCTGACGACCCTCTCAACTCCGCCCACCGGCATCCTAATAAGAAAACAAGAACAAAGACAGAATACGGCAGACAGAGTGGGAGGGTCGTCACATTCCCCCCCATAAAACCGGGGACCAACAAGGACCCCGGAACAACATACCAGCCTCCCGCGTCCCAAATTGACACAGGCCTCTGCGTCCCAAATTGACACAGGCCTCTGCGTCCCAAATTGACACAGGCCTCTGCGTCCCAAATTGACACAGGCCTCTGCGTCCCAAATTGACACAGGCCTCTGCGTCCCAAATTGACACAGGCCTCTGCGCCCCAAATTGACACAGGCCTCTGCGCCCCAAATTGACACAGGCCTCTGCGCCCCAAATTGACACAGGCCTCTGCGCCCCAAATTGACACAGGCCTCTGCGCCCCAAATTGACACAGGCCTCTGTGCCCCAAATTGATGAGGGTTTACGTGTTCACACTTACAATTTGCCCCAGCCAACCTCCTCCCCAGACCTCAGCAACCTTCGCACAGGAAGCAACATTTAAGAGGAAAGAAAACAAGACCAGGAGGGAGCAGACAGGACAGAGAGAACATGACAATACGAAACAATGGTTAGTCACGTAAACATTAGGAACAGGGCGCACGAGAGAGCGCATCAGCAATCACGTTTTCAGTCCCCGGATGTGCCTCACATCGAGATGGAATGATTGTAAAAATAAACACCATCGCATTATCCTCTGGTTTGGACACATCATGGACCTCAAAAAGTGAGGGGGTTATGGTCGGTGTAGACCACAATAGGTACTACCCCCGACCCGACATACACTTCGAAGTGTTGTAGCGCCCAAATGAGTGCTAGCGCTTCCTTTTCAATAACCGAATAGTTCAACTGATAATCGTTAAACTTTTTAGAAAAGAAACTAACAGGCTTCTCAATCCCAGACACATCTGCTTGCAGCAAAACTGCACCTGCCCCCACATGACTAGCATCCACCTGCAAGGTAAATGACAAATCCATGCGAGGAGCAGCCAGTACTGGAGTTGAGGTAAGCAACCTCTTTGAATCTTCAAAAGCGTGTTGACAACGAGTAGACCAAACGTAAACAGCCTTAGCTTTCAGCATATCTGTCAAGGGAGCGACCACAGTAGAGAAGTTATTACAAAAACTACGGTAATAACCAATCATGCCCAAGAAACGCATCAGTTCCTTTTTAGTAGTTGGTGGTGGAAAAGCATCAATAGCCACCACTTTAGCCCGAACAGGACGCACTTCACCCTGCCCAACCACTTTTCCAAGGTATGTAACGGTCGCCTGAGCAAACTCACATTTTTCCAGATTGATTGTGAGGCGACCTGCAGCCAGACGTTCAAACAAGGCTTGAATACGGGACAGATGTTCTTCCCAAGTATCTGCATAGATCACTACATCGTCCAAATAAACAGCGCACCCGGTCAGACCGGCGACAACCCTGTTCATAAGTCGCTGAAAAGTGGCAGGTGCATTGCGCAGACCGAAACTCATAACTGAATACGAGTACAGACCAAAGGGTGTAATAAAGGCAGAGATTTCACGTGCCCTACTCGTCAGTGGCACCTGCCAATAGCCTTTTAACAGGTCAAATTTGCTCACAAACTTAGCTGCACCGACTTGATCAACACAGTCCTCCATCCGAGGAAGAGGAAATGAATCTGGCTTTGTGACACTGTTTACCTTACGGTAGTCCGTACAAAAACGGTTTGTTCCATCCGGTTTACTGACCAAGATACAGGGAGAAGCCCAACTGGAGAAAGAAGGCTCTGCTATCTTACTCTCCAGCATGTACTTGACCTCAGCATCCAGACAACGTAGTTTCTCTGAAGAAACTCTATAGAACCGCTGACGAATGGGGTCAGCACCTCCAATGTCAATATCATGTTCTATTAAGTTTGTACGTGTAGGTGTATCAGAAAATAAACCTGGAAATCTCTGAATCAGACCAACCATCTCTTTCCGCTCATCAACAGGTAGGTGAGTGAGAAGACTGTCTAAAATATCCAGTGTTTCTGAATTTTTCAATCTACCCTGCAATATACAATCGTCAGGACCAGGAACATCTTCCTCCTCATGCACAGATCTAGCACGACAAGAACCCAAGGAAACAACGGTATCAGCCAAAAGAACAGGTTTACCGTCCTCTGTAGAATCCCACTGTTCAGTCTCAGAGGAACGTGCATAATAGGGTTTTAACAGATTTACATGGCACAGCTGGTGTGCTTTCCTCCGTTCTGGAGTGGCAACTAGATAATTTTGCTCAGTGTACTGGCGCACCACTGTATATGGACCTTGAAACTTGGCTTGAAAAGGAGAACCAACAATTGGCAGCAGAGCAAGAACCTGGTCACCTGGACTAAAGTGACGAGGCTCAGTTCGGCGATCAAATATGCCCTTCATCCTATCCTGTGAAGATGATAACTTCTCTTTAGCCATTTCACCAGCGGCATACAGCCGTCGCCGGAAATCACACACATACGAACACAGGGACTGAGGAGGCTCGGGAGACTTCCAGTCATCCTGGAGAACAGATAAAAGTCCACGCACCCTATGTCCAAACACAAGGTCATTTGGACTGAAACCTGTGCTCTCCTGTGAAACTTCCCTAGCGGCTAACAGTAACCAAGGCAACCCCTCCTCCCAATCCTTATCCATCTCAGTACAATAAGCTCTCAACAAAGACTTAAGTGTTTGATGGAAACGTTCCAGTGCTCCTTGACTTTGCGCGTGATAGGCGCTAGACACATTGTGTTTAATATGAAGCTGTTGAAGAACCTGACCAAACAGATTAGAGGTAAAATTAGATCCTTGATCACTCTGAATGACCTTAGGGATTCCAAACAATGAGAGAAACTGAGTCAAAGCTTTTAACACCGATTTAGTCGTGATAGATCGGAGAGGATAGGCAGCAGGAAACCTAGTGGTCTGACACATCACAGTGAACAGGTAACTGCTACCCTTTTAGAATGAGGCAGAGGACCCACACAGTCAATAATTAGATACTCAAAAGGTTGGCTGAGTACAGGAATAGGAAACAATGGTACTGGTTTAATAGCTTGATTAGGCTTACCAGTTAATTGACAGGTGTGACAAGTTTTGATAAAATCAGAAACATCCCTCTTTAATCTAGGCCAAAAGAAATGTCTTAATATGCGATTGTAGGTTTTCCTCACCCCCATATGTCCAGCAACGTCACTGTGAGAAGTTTCCAACACCAACTCACGAAGCTTAACTGGTACAACAACCTGACTAATTGCCTCCCCAGAAAAACACTATCATGAGACACCCACTTTCTCATCAGGACATCCTCTTGGAGAAAATAGCCATGGGCGACATCTCCCAACTGTTCTATAGGCACAATTTGATCACGCAACTCTTCCAACGTGGGGTCATCCCGTTGAGCATTGATTAGATCTGAGCGGGTTACAGATAACGGGATAACAGGGAAAACAGTGACATACTTTGTATTATTATCATTAGTCGGCGCAGTGACTAGTTCGCCACGGCTCATAGAACGTGTCACTGCACACGCAGAGAACACCTCTGGGAAACTCTGTACACTCTCATCAGGAATCCCAACAAATGACGGCTTAGTGGAAACCACTAGAGATGGAAACACAACTGGCCATACCCGCTCACCTGCTAAGTTATTCCCAAGGATAACGTCGATACCCTCAATAGGCAATGAAGGACGCACCCCCACAACAACTTCACCCTTCACCAGCCCACAATCCAACATCAGTTTATGCAATGGAACTGACAGAGTGTTCAAACCTATTCCCCTAATTAGAACACTATTCCCCGAATCAGTCTCAGCAGAAAAGGGTAACACAGACTCCAACACAAATGATTCAGAGGCACCTGTGTCTCTCAGGATCTTCACTGGCACTAGGTCTTTACTTCCTAACATAGACACAAAACCTTCTGTAATGAAAGGTAAATAGTCTGGATCAATATGGACTTTCACATTCTCCTGGGCCTGAGGAAATGAGTCAAGAATGAACTGATGTGGAACAGGTGCAGCTAACGCAGCAGGCTTAGATTTAGCGTAAGCACCCTTTGACCTGAGAAGTGGACATTCGTTTTTCCAATGACCTGAACCTTGACAGTAGTGACACTCCTGCCCAAAGTCAGCCTTACCATGGGAGTCAGGTTCAACCCTAGTTGAATAGAACTCTGCCCGAGAATCAAAGTATCTCGGTGAGCGAAGCCCAAATCTATCCGAACACCCCCACTCTTTCCGAATACGGGGTTTTGCAAAGACACTTTTGTGAGTCAACACATACTCGTCCGCCAAAACCGCAGCTTCAGCAACATTCTTTACTTTCTGTTCATTAATATAAGTGGCAATACGATCAGGAATTGTGTCCTTAAATTGCTCTAACATAATCAGATCACACAGCCCTTGGAAAGTCACAACTGCAGAGGCAGAACACCAGCGATTAAACTGTAAAGATAACTGTCGCGCAAACTCAACATGAGTCTGGTTATCGTCCCTTTTAAAGTTCTAAATCGTTGGCGGTAAGCCTCAGGGACCAATTCATAAATCTGTAACACAGCTGTTTTAACTTTATCATAACTGGCACTGTCGTGTACACTAAGAGCTGAATATGCTTCCTGCGCTTTACCAGTCAGCACACACTGCAACATTAAAGTGCGGTCAGAATCAGGCCAACTCCTAGCGTCAGCAACCCGCTCAAACAACGAAAAGAATGTCTCGGGGTCCCTTTCATTAAACCGAGGCAATAACCGCAAGTTCCCAACAATATCAAATGTCTCTGGGGCACGACCAAAAGCGGAACTACCCCTAGGTAAATCTGGGTCACCTTCCCAAAACAAACTCTCCCCTGAGATCTTTCCTTCCCTAACCAACTCTATACGTTCTTGTTGCAACTTGATTTTAGCACGCTCCATATCTTGTTTAAATGCCAATTCCTTTTCATATTTCACACGATCATGCTCTAGCTTCTCACGATCATGCTCTAGCTTCTCACGATCATGCTCTAGCTGTAACAAAAGCAGTTCTTTCTGCTGTTCAAAAAGAAGGCTACTAGGACTAACCGATGGAATGGCCATTGTAACGTTATGGGGAGACAACAAATCCTCAGC
Source organism: Oncorhynchus gorbuscha (assembly GCF_021184085.1). Taxonomy (NCBI): domain Eukaryota; kingdom Metazoa; phylum Chordata; class Actinopteri; order Salmoniformes; family Salmonidae; genus Oncorhynchus; species Oncorhynchus gorbuscha. The sequence goes on from NC_060193.1 coordinate 56,394,657, forward strand.
AGAGGCTGGCCCGGTGGTAACTTCAAGAATACCACTCTCCATCAGATTGGCTTTCAATATCAACCTAATAGAATTCTTTAGACGTTTATCACTAATCTCAACCTTGTAGTGTTCCGCGACCTTCAACAGCTGTTCTTTAGTACCTAAATCTAACAATTCCTCTGATGGAGAGCGAATGAACTTATCTACATAAGACGCCATAATCACACAAAAAACAATTCTCGCTCTTCCCTTCTGCTGAGCACACCAGAACACAACCCGAGAATTGACAATCACCCTGAGCACCACAGAAGAGAGATGAGATATGGAGCTTCCCCAAAACCTACAATAACTCAACCCTAGTCTTCGTGCAGATTTGCGGTGGGAATTTACGCACTGTAGCCCGCTGGCAAGGAAATAGAACTCCCCAGCATGCTGGCAAATTCCACCAAGCCACGGATGTGCCCCGAGACAACTGCTCAGTCCACAGACACCACACAAAAATAACAAACATTAACCATGCCCAACATATTCCAAAAATGAAACACGTCGCTAAACCTATCAGGGAAAAAAGGCTATAGCTCCGGGTAGCAAGTTCCACTACCCTACCCAAATCTCCCACCGAGGTACACAGCAGATTACTCACTTCAGACTGACGTCCCAACAGAAAGTAGAACAAGAGTTCAGGCTAGGCAGGGCCTGAAAACTAACCATTATACTCTCTCCAACGCAGCACACAAACCAAACAACAAAGGCAACCAATACTGGGCCGATCACACTCAAACACTATTCAAACCAAACACGTACCTCCACGGTCTCCCAAACCAATAGTTCAAAGATCCCGGATGAGCCCCCACTTGTCACGAACCGGCTCAAAGCCCGTAACAAAGGGAGACAACGTGGAGATAAGGAGTAACAAAAGATATATTTATTAACTAAAGCAACTAAGGAAAATATCCAATGGTGTGTGTAATCAGTAGTCCGTAGTGTAAGTGAGTGTTTTGCATGCATGAATGTGATAATGCAGGGTGTTGAAAGGTGCCAAAGCAAACAAACAAAAGGCCACCAAGAACCACACCACAATCTACAACAGGTGTCTGCATGGAGAGAGTCTCCTCCATGAATGTTGAAGAGGTCTATTTATCCTGGGAGACACCTGGCCCAGGTGTTTCCCATGTAGCTGACGACCCTCTCAACTCCGCCCACCGGCATCCTAATAAGAAAACAAGAACAAAGACAGAATACGGCAGACAGAGTGGGAGGGTCGTCACAAAAGACACACGCACAGAGAATGCATAGACTGTATAACCTTACAATTTACTATATTTGGAGTGGCCCTAGCTATCACCTATAGCCACCTCCTACAGTAGTGTTCATCTCTCATAGAATGTACTGTATGTATCTACCTATCAACTAATCATCAAATGAAATTGTATTTGTCACATGCTTCGTAAACAGGTGTACACTAACAGTGAAATGCTTACTTATGGGCTCTTCCCAACAATGCAGAGAGAAAAAAAAGACAAATAATAACACAAGGAAAAAATACACTTCTCTGTGAGAGTCAGAATTCATACTGGTTGGTAGGTAATCAAATAGTTATGTCATGCAATAAAATGCTAATTAATTACTTTAAAAAATCATACAATGTGATTTTCTGGATTTTTGTTTTAGATTCCGTCTCTCACAGTTGAAGTGTACCTATGATTTAAAAAAGTACAGACCTCTACGTGTTTTGTAAGTAGGAAAACCTGCAAAATTGGCAGTGTGTCAAATACTTGTTCTCCCCACTGTATACAGGGTACCAGTACAGAGTCAATGTGCAGGGGTATGGCGTAATTGAGGTAGATATGTACATATAGGTAGGGGTAAAGTGACTAGGCTACTGTTACGGTTTTCATGTGGTGAAGGAGAGTCGGACCAAACTGCAGCGTGTATATTGCGATCCATATTTAATCAAATAAACGTAACACGAATCAATACAAAAAACACTACAAAACAATAAACAAAACGAAAACAGCCTATACTTGTGTCAACTAACACACAACAAGGACATCAGGACACTAAGGACAATCACCCACAACACAACCAAAGAATATGGATGACTAAATATGGTTCCCAATCAGAGACAACGAGAAACACCTGCCTCTGATTGAGAACCACTTCAGACAGCCATAGACTTACCTAGAACACCCCACTAAGCTACAATCCCACTACATACACACCACATACAAAAACCCATGTCACACCCTGGCCTGACCAAATAAATGAAGATAAACACAAAATACTTCGACCAGGGCATGACAGCTACATAATAAATAAACAGTAACAGCAGAGTATGTGATGAGTCAAAAGAGTTAGTACAAAAAGGGTCAATGCAGATAGTTAAATAGTTAACCAATAGCCACCCGGAGTAACTATTTAGCAGTCTTATGGCTTGGAGGTAGAAGCTGTTCAGGGTCCTGTTTGTTGCAGACTTGGTGCATCGTCCTGGATGGTAGGAAGCTTGGCACCAGTGATGTACTGGGCCGTATGTACTACCCTCTGTCGCACCTTACGGTCGGATGCCAAGCAGTTGCCATACCAAGCAATGATGCAGCCAGTCAAGATGCTCTCAATGGTGAAACTGTAGAAGTGTTTGAGGATCTGAGGGGCCATGCCAAATCTTTTCAGCCTCCTGAGGGAGAAGAGGCATTGTTGTACCTTCTTCACGACTGTCTTGGTGGGAGTGGACCATGATCATTTCGTAGTGATGTGGACAGCTCTCGACCCCATCCACTACAGCCCCGTCGATGAGGTGTGCTCAGCCCTCCATTTCCTGTAGTCCACGATCAGCTCCTTTGTCTTGCTGACGTTGAGCGAGAGGTTGTTGTCCTGGCACCACACTGCCAGGTCCCTGACCTCCACCCTATAGGCTGTCTCATCGTCTTCGGTGATCAGGCCAACCACCGTCGTGTTGTCAGCAAATGTAATGATGGTGTTGAAATCGTGCGTGGCTACGCAGTCGTGGGTGAACAGGGAGTACAGGAGGGGACTAAGCATGCAACCCTGAGGGGCCACCGTATTAAGGGTCGCGTGATGGTTGTATTGTTGCCTAGCCTCATAGACTACTTTCTGGCACAGAATGTGCTGTATGTATCTAGCTATCACCTATAGCCACCTCATACAGTAGTATTCATCTCTCATAGAATGTACTGTATGTATAGAGTTCTGATCTGGCTGAGGGCCGTGGGCTGTGTGATTATGCAACATGACTAGGCCCCAGGAATCTGAGAGAGCCCTCCCATTGTTCACAGCCATGTGACAAAGGTCAGGGTCAACTGCAAAGGCATGCCAACACAGGGGCCGGCCGGACTGTAGAAACACAGTGAGGAGGATGGAGAGGAGATGTTTCACATCGGTGCAGCTAAATTGAACGGGCAGGTTGCTCAGAGAACACAATGACAAGCAACAAGTGATTTAAAGATCTAGAGAGTAAGCCACAGAGATAGAAGTTTGACTCTCAGTGAGAATGAACATATGTAGGAGATTCTGTGAGTGTGGGAGGTAGAGGGGCTGGGGAGAGAGAGTGAGAGAGAGAGAGAGAGAGAGAGAGAGAGAGGGAGAGAGAGACAGAGACAGAGACAGAGACAGAGACAGGGACAGAGACAGAGACAGAGAGACTGTGAGAGGCAAAGGAGAAAAGGAGAGAGAGAGAGAGAGAGAGAGAGAGAGAGAGAGAGAGAGAGAGAGAGAGAGAGAGAGAGAGAGAGACAGAGACAGAGACAGAGACAGAGACAGAGACAGAGACAGAGACAGAGACAGAGAGACTGTGAGAGGCAAAGGAGAAAAGGAGAGAGAGAGAGAGAGAGAGAGAGAGAGAGAGAGAGAGAGAGAGAGAGAGAGAGAGAGAGAGAGAGAGAGAGAGAGAGAGAGAGAGAGAGAGACAGAGACAGAGACAGAGACAGAGAGACTGTGAGAGGCAAAGGAGAAAAGGAGAAAAGGAGAGAGAGAGAGAGAGAGAGAGAGAGAGAGAGAGAGAGAGAGAGAGAGAGAGGCAGAGACTGTGAGAGGCAAAGGAGAAAAGAGAGAGAGAGAGAGAGAGAGAGAGAGAGAGAGAGAGAGAGAGAGAGAGAGAGAGAGAGAGAGAGAGAGAGAGAGAGAGAGAGAGAGAGAGAGAGAGAGAGAGAGAGACAGAGACAGAGACAGAGAGACTGTGAGAGGCAAAGGAGAAAAGGAGAAGAGAGAGAGAGAGAGAGAGAGAGAGAGAGAGAGAGAGAGAGAGAGAGAGAGAGAGAGAGAGAGACAGAGACAGAGACAGAGACAGAGACAGAGACAGAGACAGAGACAGAGACAGAGACAGAGAGAGGCAAAGGAGAAAAGGAGAGAGAGAGAGAGAGAGAGAGAGAGAGAGAGAGAGAGAGAGAGAGAGAGAGAGAGAGAGAGAGAGAGAGAGAGAGAGAGAGAGAGAGAGAGAGAGAGAGAGAGAGAGACAGAGACAGAGACAGAGACAGAGACAGAGAGAGACTGTGAGAGGCAAAGGAGAAAAGGAGAGAGAGAGAGAGAGAGAGAGAGAGAGAGAGAGAGAGAGAGAGAGAGAGAGAGAGAGAGAGAGAGAGACAGAGACAGAGACAGGGACAGAGACAGAGACAGAGAGACTGTGATAGGCAAAGGAGAAAAGGAGAGAGAGAGACAGAGACAGAGACAGAGACAGAGACAGAGACAGAGACAGGGACAGAGACAGAGACAGAGAGACTGTGAGAGGCATAGGAGAAAAGGAGAGAGAGAGAGAGAGAGAGAGAGAGAGAGAGAGAGAGAGACAGAGACAGAGACAGAGAGACTGTGAGAGGCAAAGGAGAAAAGGAGAGAGAGAGAGAGAGAGAGAGAGAGAGAGAGAGAGAGAGAGAGAGAGACAGAGACAGAGACAGAGACAGAGACAGAGACAGAGACAGAGACAGAGACAGAGAGAGGCAAAGGAGAAAAGGAGAAAGAGAGAGAGAGAGAGAGAGAGAGAGAGAGAGAGAGAGAGAGAGAGAGAGAGAGAGAGAGAGAGAGAGAGAGAGAGAGAGAGAGAGAGAGAGAGACAGAGACAGAGACAGAGACAGAGACAGAGAGACTGTGAGAGGCAAAGGAGAAAAGGAGAGAGAGAGAGAGAGAGAGAGAGAGAGAGAGAGAGAGAGAGAGAGAGAGAGAGAGAGAGAGAGAGAGAGAGAGAGAGACAGAGACAGAGACAGGGACAGAGACAGAGACAGAGAGACTGTGATAGGCAAAGGAGAAAAGGAGAGAGAGAGAGACAGAGACAGAGACAGAGACAGAGACAGAGACAGGGACAGAGACAGAGACAGAGAGACTGTGAGAGGCATAGGAGAAAAGGAGAGAGAGAGAGAGAGAGAGAGAGAGAGAGAGAGAGAGAGAGAGAGAGAGAGAGAGAGAGAGAGAGAGAGAGAGAGACAGAGACAGAGACAGAGACAGAGACAGAGACAGAGAGAGGCAAAGGAGAAAAGGAGAAAAGGAGAGAGAGAGAGAGAGAGAGAGAGAGAGAGAGAGAGAGAGAGAGAGAGAGAGAGAGAGACAGAGACAGAGACAGAGACAGAGACAGAGACAGAGAGACTGTGAGAGGCAAAGGAGAAAAGGAGAGAGAGAGAGAGAGAGAGAGAGAGAGAGAGAGAGAGAGAGAGAGAGAGAGAGAGAGAGAGAGACAGAGGCAGAGAGACTGTGAGAGGCAAAGGAGAAAAGAGAGAGAGAGAGAGAGAGAGAGAGAGAGAGAGAGAGAGAGAGAGAGAGAGAGAGAGAGAGAGAGAGAGAGAGAGACAGAGACAGAGACAGAGACAGAGACAGAGACAGAGACAGAGAGACTGTGAGAGGCAAAGGAGAAAAGGAGAGAGAGAGAGAGAGAGAGAGAGAGAGAGAGAGAGAGAGAGAGAGAGAGAGAGAGAGAGAGAGAGAGAGAGAGAGAGAGAGAGAGAGAGAGAGAGAGAGAGAGAGAAGAGGGAGGGAAAGAGGGAGGGAAGGAGAGGGTCCAAACTCCACAGAGCTTTCTTGTTAGTGTTGCCAAGGTCAGGTCATTTAGAACGCAACCTCCCTCACCAGGCACAAATGGTTAACCCTTTCCTTGGTCCAGTTCCAACTTCCCAGCCCTGTCTATGGCTATAGGCCTGGCAATGATATGATGGTGGAACTCGCTCAACTACTTTCTACACAAAAATATAATAATGGCTGGTTGCTAGGAGCTAAGATACCTTCAGTTATGTCCATATACAATTGTAAGGGCCAGCACTCGTTGATGTAGTTGGAACAGTTTGCCCTTTTTTACACTGCATATTAAAGGCTACCTCTATCCCTCCCTCTCCTCGCCAGCCATTTTGCAACTTGCCACCATCTATCAACAGGTTGTAGATCAGTAAAGAGACATGTTAGCTAATTGCACTAACGGGTACAGCGACCTTTGCATCAGGGCGACAGAAATCACAGTGGGCGTCAACAGCGTACCATGGTTGGCACTCAACTGCTACACTATGATATGTATGGTGTGCGTGTTTGTGTGTGTGAGTGTGGTGGTGGTGAATTCAGCAGCACTGGAGAGAGTAATCTGATCATATAATGAAGGTCTTTCTAAATAGATGTCGCTCAAAGCTCTCATCAAAACTCAAGAAACAGTATGATTGACAACACAGAGGACTCACATAAAATGAAGAAGAATAAGTATCACTTCTTTCCCTGTGGGTGCAATATAATGGTTCTTACATGGAGCTCGGGCCAGCTCGACCTTTCTCTGATAAGCGCTCAGCTAAGAGTCTGCAGTATCTGAACACTTTGAGTATTTAATTATTAATCTTTAATGTCCATAACAGCCTTAGCTCAGCTACACATATCGGTGTTTAAGCTCCACTCTCCCTGGCTCTGGAGCCACTCAGCTCACTGGAAAACATGGCACCGGATTCTAGGCCCTGAGTGGGTGGAGACTGGAGAAGGCAAAATATGGCACTGAATTCTAAGACCTTGAGTGGGTGGAGACTGGAGAATGTAAAACATGGCACGGGATTCTAGGCCCTGAGTGGTTTGAGACTGGAGAATGTAAAACATGGCACGGGATTCTAGGCCCTGAGTGGTTTGAGACTGGAGAATGTAAAACATGGCACGGGATTCTAGGCCCTGAGTGGTTTGAGACTGGAGAATGTAAAACATGGCACGGGATTCTAGGCCCTGAGTGGTTTGAGACTGGAGAATGTAAAACATGGCACGGGATTCTAGGCCCTGAGTGGTTTGAGACTGGAGAATGTAAAACATGGCACCGGATTCTAGGCCCTGAGTGGTTTGAGACTGGAGAATGTAAAACATGGCACCGGATTCTAGGCCCTGAGTGGTTTGAGACTGGAGAATGTAAAACATGGCACCGGATTCTAGGCCCTGAGTGGTTTGAGACTGGAGAAGGCAAAATATGGCACTGAATTCTAAGACCTTGAGTGGGTGGAGACTGGAGAAGGCAAAATATGGCACTGAATTCTAAGACCTTGAGTGGGTGGAGACTGGAGAATGTAAAACATGGCACGGGATTCTAGGCCCTGAGTGGTTTGAGACTGGAGAATGTAAAACATGGCACGGGATTCTAGGCCCTGAGTGGTTTGAGACTGGAGAATGTAAAACATGGCACGGGATTCTAGGCCCTGAGTGGTTTGAGACTGGAGAATGTAAAACATGGCACCGGATTCTAGGCCCTGAGTGGTTTGAGACTGGAGAAGGCAAAATATGGCACTGAATTCTAAGACCTTGAGTGGGTGGAGACTGGAGAATGTAAAACATGGCACCGGATTCTAGGCCCTGAGTGGTTTGAGACTGGAGAAGGCAAAATATGGCACTGAATTCTAAGACCTTGAGTGGGTGGAGACTGGAGAATGTAAAACATGGTACTGGAATCTTGGCCAAACTGGATCAGGTACCAAGTCTGTTGGATCATAAACAAAAGTGAATGATTGGTTCAGTTGGCAATGGGATGGGAAATGGGCCATTGGGTTTGCAATAAAGGCCTTTATTATGGCTCAGCATGTTAACAACAGGACAGTTCTGCGTTGGACTCAGATGGACTTCATGGCTTTACTGCTACTACTTGCATATCAGCTGCAGCTAGATTCACCACATGTTGCAGGGCCAGTGTTGCTGGATCATTAAGGATGGTGAACGACTGGCTAACGACTATGTTCCAGAGACAGCGATGGGGATGGAGGGTTGAGACTGGAAGCAGAGTTAGCAGTAAAAGGCTCGATTACAGCTATATTAGTAATTGAGTACAGGGGCGGTGATGAGTTGATGAGTTCAGACATCACCAGACTTGCAGCAGCTGCACTGTTTCTCTGTCTCCTGATGCCTTCCAACAGCTCTCAGGGGAACGCCTAGCCATCCAAGCTAGACATCTCTCGACAAAACACACAATGTATAACAACGCCCCGCTGCTTCCCCTGTTGCACTGCTCTAATGTCTGAAAGTTGCGTGTCTATTTGAGAGTTAGTGGATGGTAGATGGAGGGAAGGGACCCGAGGGGTTAGTTCAAGTGGGGGAAAAAATTACCATCCGCAAGATTCAGTTGATTGGCTATTTCACATGCTGCTTGTTGGACAATAACATGTTTTTCGGGAAATAGGAGACGATAAAAGGCCTATCAGGGCCATTATTGATGGAAGCTATAATATTTGCTTCTGTTTAGAGAGACTTGAGGGAAACCTACAAGTGAGTGAGCTTGTGAAATTAAAAAGCATACTGTTGATATCTCACAGTTCAATGAAGGTGCATGATGAAATGAAGAATAACTCAGATCTAGAAAAGATATTCAGCCATTTTCCTCCAAGAGAGGCAACTGGAAATATTTCCTTCTTGATCAAGTGAATGAGGATGGAAACGTAAGAGTCCCCCCATCCCCACCTTTCTGAATCCATTCATTATTAGTTTACATTTATTTTGTATAATATTTTATTTCAGCAGGAAAGATATTACAATCCATACATCTCCCAGTCCACTGTTTCTTAAAGTAAAGGTAATCCATTGAGTCTACCTCACTCTGAAAACCAGACTTTAGAATCTGAGTTATCCCTCTTACCCATGATCATTGTTTAAAAGTCAAAGACAACAACGGCCAGATATTCCCAGCCTCAGTGTCAGTCTTGTGTTACATAGAGAAGCCACATTAACTTTATGGTATCCTCTTGACATGGAGGTTGTTCCCCACCCACCCTGTCTCTCTACTCCCACCAAAACAGTCATTAGCACTAATGATAGTAATTGTTGAAATATGTGGGAATCCTAACAATACAGGTACAGCACACAGCATCATAATTCCTAATACGAGGAGTCTCAGTGTGTGTGTGTGTGTGTGTGTGTGTGTGTGTGTGTGTGTGTGTGTGTGTGTGTGTGTTTGTGTGTGTGTGTGTGTGTGTGTGTGTGTGTGTGTGTGTGTGTGTGTGTGTGTGTGTGTGTGTGTGTGTGTGTGTGTGTGTGTGTGTGTGTGTGTGTGTGTGTGTGTGTGTGTGTGTGTGTGTGTGTGTGTGTGTGCTTGCATGTGCGAGCTGTGTGTGTGTATGTGTGTGTGTGTGTGACTGTGCTTTACACAGGGCAATAAACCTCCACAGCCCAATCTTCTCGGACGAAGTAGGTATTGATTACCCTCAGCGAACAGCACCAGATAATTCAGGTGATTTACATTATGAATCAGTGAATACGGATCATCTCCTCAGTGGAAAACCCACAGTTTGGTCAAACACACATCCTTGTGATTCCTTCAGTGGTGGGTACAGTGGTGTGGAAGGGCTCAGCTGTAGCCTTCAGGGTCCATTATCTGATCCTTTCATCCACAGGGTGAGGACACCTGTGCCATCTCAGGAATACAATACAGGAGATAGGGGTGTTAAATGCAGACGTTATGGCTCTATATCATTTCTATATCAATGGAATGGAAACTGAATAAGTAGGAAATGGTGAGATGTTTATTTTCTTTTCTTACATCCCTCATCCACTCCATCTCATTCTGCCTCTCACTTTCAGCTCGCTCCCTCGTTTCTTCTCTCTCTGTCTGCGTCCTCTTTAATCTCCATCTTTCTTCTTTTCAATCATTTGAAATGTTCTTCCTCATCACCATGCTTATCCAACTGATGGGGTCTAAATAGAATATTGATTGAGCTGATGATGCATTTCTCACCATTTACAGAGAATAGAGGCGAACAGAGGCGTGGGTTTGTCCTCCCGGGAGAAATAGTGTCTGATTTGTACTAATTTCCAGAAGAGGGGAGGGCAAGGTGTCTCATTTCCAGAAGAGGGGGAGGGCAAGGCGTCTCATTTCCAGAAGAGAGGGAGGGCAAGGCGTCTCATTTCCAGAAGAGAGGGAGGGCAAGGCGTCTCATTTCCAGAAGAGGGGGAGGGCAAGGCGTCTCATTTCCAGAAGAGAGGGAGGGCAAGGCGTCTCATTTCCAGAAGAGTGGGAGGGCAAGGCGTCTCATTTCCAGAGGAGCGGAGGGCAAGGCGTCTCATTTCCAGAAGAGTGGTAGGGCAAGGCGTCTCATTTCCAGAAAAGAGGGAGGGAAAGGCGTCTCATTTCCAGAAGAGAGGGAGGGCAAGGCGTCTCATTTCCAGAGGAGCAGGAGGGCAAGGCGTCTCATTTCCAGAGGAGTGGGAGGGAAAGGCGTATCATTTCAGAAGAGCGGGAGGGCAAGGCGTCTCATTTCCAGAAGAGCGGGAGGGCAAGGCGTCTCATTTCCAGAAGAGCGGGAGGGCAAGGCGTCTCATTTCCAGAAGAGAGGGAGGGCAAGGCGTCTCATTTCCAGAAGAGAGGGAGGGCAAGGCGTCTCATTTCCAGAAGAGAGGGAGGGCAAGGCGTCTCATTTCCAGAAGAGAGGGAGGGCAAGGCGTCTCATTTCCAGAAGAGCGGGAGGGCAAGGCGTCTCATTTCCAGAAGAGAGGGAGGGCAAGGCGTCTCATTTCCAGAAGAGCGGGAGGGCAAGGCGTCTCATTTCCAGAAGAGCGGGAGGGCAAGGCGTCTCATTTCCAGAAGAGCGGGAGGGCAAGGCGTCTCATTTCCAGAAGAGTGGGAGGGCAAGGCGTCTCATTTCCAGAGGAGCAGGAGGGAAAGGTGCCTCATTTCCACAGTAGAGGTGTAGATAGAGATGGGAGACAATGGGTATATCACAATAGTTGCAAAAGGGTCCCTTTATTTTCACGCAGAAGGAAAGGAGATGAGGACACAAGGAGAGGAAGCCACTGTGGACTATTGAGAAGCACCCTAGACTACTGGTGCGTTGGCCCTATATGATAACACACCAGCACACTGGGATCACCCAATAACACACTCTCCTGGGCTGCTGCTGTGCTTCAATCCAGTTTGCCTTCGGGTGGAGAGAGAGAGAGAGAGAGAAAAATATTTTCATTTAGTGAGGAAAGAAGGGGATTGTCAGGATGACTGGGTAGGGATCAAACTCTGTGTGGCGCCGGTTTGGAGCGAGGTGAGTGGACTGGCCTAGCAGCAAACAGCCCAGGGTAATAACCCAATCAGAGCCAACTATGACTGTATGATAGAAACAAATTCTAATCTATTCTGTTTTGGGATGTATCTAGGTTTATGAATGCAATACTGCACAATGGTATGCAACAATTCCCACTTCACTGTTTCGATTTCCACTTCACTGTTCCACCAAGTGTTTTGTATCCACAGAGCCAATCCCAATTCCACATCATTTTGTTTTAAAATAAATTACAGTATTTCAGCGATGCTAAACAGAGCCCAGAAATCGGACTGTCAGCAGAACCTGCAGCAAATATACTGTTGCCAAAATACCGCAGCCAACATACTGCAGCCAACATACTGCAGCCAATGTACTGCAGCCAATGTACTGCAGCCAATACCACAAGAACAAAGATATATCAATTGAGATATTCATGGCTGCGTTTAGACAGGCAGCTCAATTCTGATATTTTTTTCCACTCTGAAAAGATCTGATGTGATTGGTCAAAATACCAATTAGTGGAAAAAAGATCAGAATTATGCTAGCTGTGTAAACTCAGCCACTGAAGCTTGGAGACTGTCACAGAACAGCAAGAACAACAGCTGAACAAAAAAGGAATATCAGTCAAAAGATAGATGAGATGCCTATTAAATGAGAAACGTCTCAGGGAACAATACGATAAGAAAACTATAGCCTACAGTTACTATCCTGCAGTGGATGAATTCAGGAGATTAAATTGTCTAATTTGAATGTGCAAAGAGATATTCACTCAGCCATTCTTGGAGGGGAAAAAAAGTGTATTTGTCATTAAAAACCAATCTGTTTCAGTATTGCACACATCATCAGCACATGATGGATCCTAACACCTGCTGAACCGAGCTGAGCGGTGTTGGGTTGAGCGCTAACTGTCAGAGCCATCAGTGGTGCCACTGAGCCAGCAGGGAGCTATCCTAACACATTACATGAAACGAGCAGCAACCAAACTCTAACGTTGCCACAACCATGTCATAACCATACAATAGTGAGATGGGGGAACAGATGTACAATGCAACGTAACTGTAAATGTTGGCAAAGTGAAATTGTCAGATTGGATTACCTGAGTATTCTTTATGTAGCTGTTCTCTGTCCTTGTCTCTCTCTCTTTCTGTCTTTCCCCTCTCTTCATCTCTCTGTCAAACTGCTAAAAATGTCTCATAACAAAGTCATGTAATATTGATGATGAAAATTTGATAAGTTGATTTACCTCCTCTTCTCACTCTGTCTCATTTCCCATTTCTCTCTTTGCACACACACATGCACACACACACACACACACACACACACACACACACACACACACACACACACACACACACACACACACACACACACACACACACACACACACACACACACACACACACACACACACACACACACACACACACACACACACACACACACACACACACACACATGGACACACACACAGACACAAACACACTCACAAAGAATTATCGCAAAACAATCCAATCAGAACCAGTACCAGAGCCCTGTCAGCCCAGCTTTTCCAGTCCAGACATCAGCCAGAGTTATTGTATTATTCCCATTAGTGAGGTGTCGAAGGGTGTTTTATTGTGCCTCCACATTGGACATCAAGAGGATTTAAGACAGTGGTGCCGCAGACAGAGAGACAGACGGAGAAAGAGAGAATGTTTTAATGGATGCTTTCATCAGAGGGAGAAAGCAAAGCAACACACCATAATACCAGTCTACATACAGATTGGAATTCCCTTGTTGCTGTATGTTAATGATGTTTTTCCTCTCTGTGTGTGCAGGCTGATGCACTGTGCTGTTTCTCTGGTTTTTACCCTCTTTTTGTCACTTTTCTCAATCTTTTTACTTTCTATGTTTCCCCATTAGTTTTATTTTTCTCTTTCCATTATCGGTCACCCAATTATTGTTCTCTAAATGCATATTTATCTTGTTCTCTCTCTATCTCCCCCTCTCTCTTTTCCCTCTCTCTCTCTCTCTCTCTCTCTCTGTCGCTCTCTCTCCCTCTCACTCTCTCTGTTGTTGTCATGGGTGCCACCTAGCATTTTATTCAAATCAAATCCAACTTTATTTGTCACATGTGCTGAATACAACATGTGTAGACTTTACCGCGAAATGCTTACTTACAAGCCCTTAATTAACCAAAAGTGCAGTTCAAGAAAGAGTTAAGAAAATATATACCAAATAAACAAAAGTATACAATAGTATAGTAACACAATAAAATAACAATAACAAGGCTATATACATGGGGTACTGAGTAGTGTGCGCCGGGTACAGGTTAGTTGAGGTCATTTGTACATGTAGGTAGGAGTGAAGTGACTATGCATAGATAATATACAGCGAGGAGCAGCAGTGTAAAAAACTATTGGAGGGGGGGGTCAATGTAAATAATCCGGTGGCCATGTGGTTAATTGTTCAGCAGTGGGGTAGAAGCTGGGGGGGTAGAAGCTGGCTTGGGGGTAGAAGCTGGCTTGGGGGTAGAAACTGTGAAGGTGCCTTTTGGTCCTAGACTTGGCGCTGCGGTACCGTTTGCCGTGTGGTAGCAGAGAAAACAGTCTATGACTTGTGTGACTGGAGTCTTTGACAATTTTTGGGGCTTTCCTCTGACACCGCCTATTATATAGGTCCTGGATAGCAGGAAGCTTGGCCCCAGTGATGTTCTGAGCCATTCGCACTACCATCTGTAGCACCTTACGGTCAGATATCAAGCATTTACCATACCAGGCGGTGATGCAACTGGTCAGGATGCTCTCGATGGTGCAGCTGTATAACTTTTTGAGAATCTGTTGACCCATGCCAAATCTTTTCAGTCTCCTGAGGGGGAAAAGGTGTTGTTGTACCCTCTTCACGACTGTCTTGGTGTGTTTGGACCATGATAGTTTGTTGTTGATGTGGACACCAAGGAATTTGACACTCTCAACCCGCTACACTACAGCCCCGCTGATGTACTTGGGGGCCTGTTCGTCCCAACTTTTCCTGTAGTCCACGATCAGGTCCTTTGTCTTGCTCACATTGAGGGAGAGGATGTTGTCCTGGCACCACACTGCCAGGTCTCTGACCTCCACCCTATAGGCCGTGTCATCGTTGTCGGCCTACCACTATTGTGTCGTCAGCAAACTTAATAATGCTGTTGGAGTCATGTTTGGCCACGCAGTCATGGTTGAACAGAGAGTACAGGAGGGGACTAAGCATGCACACCTGAGGTGCCCCAGTGTTGTGGATCAGCGTAGCAGACGTGTTGTTGCCTACCATTACCATCTGGGGGCAGCCTGTCTGGAAGCCCAGGATCCAGTTGAAGAGGGAGGTGTTTAGTCCAATGGTCCTTAGCTTAGTGATGAGCTTTAGTCAGAGCCCTTCTTCCACCAATAATGTATTATTAATGAATCTGGCACACATAGAAATGAATACACATCTCTATGGAAGTAGAGCATGGAGTCTAGGGTGGATCAGACTGGGATTCAGAGCTGTTGTGGCTCTGTTGTATCCTGCTGCTATGTGTGCTCACAGGTCCTCAGATCCACAGGAGGTCCTTGTGTATTGGTAGGAAATCAATTTGGTAGCACTTTACTTAAAGTCAGCATGGATAATGCAGTATAACTGTGTATATGGCCCATTATAATGTTTTTAGTATCAATTCAAATGCTGCATTTATATCTGGCAATGGTCCAAAATACTAAAAATGGCCTCCAATGGATTATGACTGTTATGCAGGTGAATGAGGACCCAAAAGCGACTTAACAGAAACAGAGTTTATTCCAGTCTTAACAAAAAACGATTAATCCTGAATACTTTCACAGGTAATGTCCAAACAGGAATAACTGAAATCCTCTAGTCAGTAGAGGGGAACAACAGGAGATGCGACCACAGACTGCAGGTCGCTTCGGGTTGGCGCAGGCCGTAGCTGATAGAGACACCTGCTCACACGCAGCATCTGAAGAAGGCAAAAACACGACAGGACGGAACAAGGACACAGTACAGCAAACAAGGATCCGACAAGGACAGAAGCGGAAACAGAGGGAGAAATAGGGACTCTAATCAGAGGGCAAAATAGGGGACAGGTGTGAAAGAGTAAACGAGGTAGTTAGGAGAATGAGGAACAGCTGGGAGCAGGAACGGAACGATAGAGAGAGAGAGAGAGAGAGAGAGGGAGAGAGATAGAGAGAGGGAAAGAACCTAATAAGACCAGCAGGGGGAAACAAATAGAAGAGAAAACACAGAGACAAGACATGACAATCTATGACAAAACATGACAATGACTGCATACTATACCATTAAACATGTTACAACTTTAATAGCAAAATACAAAATGAATTCTCCATTCATAAATGGCTGCCAGACTCAACAAAGTAACATAATATGAGAAATGGGAGGCACATTTCTTTGTTTATTTTCTCATTTAATTTTAAAACAGATTCAGTCTGCCAGTTGGGTATAGGCCACACACAGTCCCAGCTCCTGTCGTGCTGGCATGCCATTAACTAGCGACCCTGTCCAAAACTATACCTCCCATCACCACACTGGGCACACAACAACACACACACACACATCAGATGGCCTGGTATAAACAAAGGTCTATATAGTAGCTTCAACAGTATGTGGAGGAGGGATGTGATGATACTATTGATAAGCTCTTCTTATGGTACCTGAGGAGATTGATCTATGGTATTCTATTTTATTGTCTTGTATTGTATCATGAGTGTGTGAGCTGAGACATCAATACAGAATATCAGTTATTTTATGTGTCCTTGTATTTCCCTGTTATTCCTCATCTATACACCCAGCCAGACAAGGTGAGACTCTGTGACCTCCCTGGGCAGGTCATACAGAGATAAAAATAACTATATTTCTTTCTCTCCCTACTCGCTCTCTCTCCTACACGTTCACAACACCCCAAGCACAAATGCGCGCACGCTCACACACACACGCACTCACAGACACTCCCCTCTCCCCCTTCCCCCTCACAAATACACACACACTCCCCACTCGCTCTCTGTAGAACATAAAAGAGTTCCACTGCCACAATCTCTCAGTTTTGGCCCAGATACTCTCTCTCTCTCTCTCTCCACCTTATCATATGCTTGATGGTAACAGATGGTGGACGTGATAATTACCAAAAACAGACCAAAAGGGAAAGTCTCTGCGGGACCCGCTCTCTAAATTAGCACTGCATTCAACACCATGTCTGCTCCTAGGCTCTAGGAAGCATAAAGCGAGGTCTCTTAAACCAACCTGATTTATGCCTGCAAGACCACTGGCTGGTGACGGGCACTACTGTTCGGGGAGGGTTATTAAGGCAATGGAAACATGCACGTGCGCACACACACACACACACACACACACACACACACACACACACACACACACACACACACACACACACACACACACACACACACACACACACACACACACACACACACACACACACACACACACACACACACACACACACACACACACACACACACACACACACACACACACACACACACACAGCTAAACACATTCGCAGACACACGCGCGCAAATAAATAGAGTGTAAAAGCTGGCCCTCCTCCTCGAGATTCAGCTGCCCTCTTCACAAACACAGAAATGTATCCGCATCCCTATACAACCATCCTTTAGCTGGTGGAGGATCGGGATTTCGAATTCAGAACACTCTTAAGAACCACCTACTAGCACACAGGTCAGAGGCTCCAGAGGTGCTTCTCTAAATCAACAAAAAAGATGTCCCTTGAGAAAACACTGATTACTTAAAGCCTCTACAACAACACGGTTAAAACCAATTCACCTGGAATACGTAACATGATGTCTTGTGTTGAATCAGCAGAGTGCGACATCGTGACTGATACATGTGGAGTTGCCTCACTGACAGTGTAAGGGCTATATATATCATCACTATAGCATAACTAATAGGAACACTCCAGTATAATACAAACGAGGTGTGAGTTCCTCCTCCCATCCCCCCGAGCAGTAGCCACTACTCTATCAACATTTCCTTAATCTATGAGAAAGGAGCACCAGTGTGTGTGTGGTGTCTACGTGTGAGTAGAGTGTGTAGTGTGAGTGGACTCCGGGGGCTGGTTTACCTGCCTGCAGCCTGCGCCTCTGGCTCAGTGCCATTTTGAGCCTCAATTTGAATACAGTGATCCATCCCATCTCGCTACTCCCTCACACAGTCACCTACATAGAGGGTGTGTGTCACTCCCGTGTTTCTGTGGGTGTGTGTGTGTGTGTGTCGATTTGTATTGTGTGGTTTCCATTTACTGGGGCAAGGAAGGAACACATCCAAATAAATGACCTGTTTGACTCCAGGCAATCCTTATTTTGACAACGTAGCATCAAGGACATACCGATTTGCTTTAGCTAGAAGCGCATTGCGGTCTTTTCAAACGTCTAAAGTAAAGTTATCCCATTATCATTGTGGTGACATTTTGCCTAGGGAACTTTTGCTTTCTAATGGCCCTTGTAGATTGCAGTTTTCTGGTTCTTGTATCATATTTATCCTCAGGTAGTCCTACTATACAGCCTATAATGAACAATTAGTAGGCTAAGCAATACAATGAGCTAGCCTACATCAATAAGGTGTGATTATTTTTATGATGTGGGATTACTTGTCTTTATGTAAAGCCTACTTGTGAGATGATATGATAGCCAATTTTCCATATAAAAGGCTATATTCTATTCTATCCATGTGATGTTGTTATTACTTAGGCCTACTTGAATTTCTGTTTTTTTTTCTCCATTCTTTGTATGTGGTCAGCTGCTTCCATGACTTGCGTTCTGTCCAGCTGTTGATTACATTAGCTATCCATCTCTCTTTCCCTCTCTTCACAGGTTCGGTCCTCAGTAAACCCAGCTGCAGGCCTCAGAGGATTCCTGCCAAGGCGAGTGGGGGAGCTTGGGGGATTCAGGTAACACAGGTGACTCACATCGAGTTGTAAATACAACGAAAACATCCTCACTACAACGGTATCACTGCTATTACTACGAAAATGTAATGGATTTGTGGAAATGGCAGTTGGTAGTTGGTTGCGAAAGTAGAGCGTTTTAATTTAGGGTTAGGGTTAGGGTTAGCGAGTGCGACGTGCTACCGCCATTATCCCATCAACAGCGGCTGTGAGTGAGACAATTAAGTGTAGCCTAGAACGGTCAAATCAGCGTACGCACAATTCTATAGTAATGAAACAGGCAGGTCTCCAACCCTCGACCTTCTAGCCCCAAGTTTAGCTAGCTTTCCCAGAAAAGCTTGGTGGCTAGACAGAGCTAATCTATTTAATTTGACACCCTTGTATTATAAATGGTCAACACAATAGTTAAACAACAATTTCTCAACTTTTCCTAATAATACTAGTAAGCCGGCCAGTCTAATTCCATTTGATAATTTATCCAAATTGTTCTGCTTATCAAAACGTTGGAAATGTGTGTTTTGTATTCATTGACTTTAAAAGTGGCAGTATCTCACACAGAATACACCCCTTTTCTTTGAAACTCATTTCTATCAAATCAGTTGCTACCTTTCAGATGGGTCCCTTGCCAATAGATCTGTTATCCCCTGGCAAAATCCAGAAATCTAATTTCATCTCCACTCGTACAATCTAATGAAGGTTACTACCAGGAAACCACAGTGATAGTTCCAAGAAACCCAGGAAGCAAAAGATGATAATGTGAACAGAAGACCCACTTTCAAAACCGTCTAATCCTTTGATAGGTTTGTGCTGCTAACAATCACAAGCCTGGTCAAATCAGTTATAATGGCTGTAATAACATATTGCATGTCTATTACCATATCAATTACATGAAATACGTCAGCCATGTTTGTTAATAGCCACCCAGGGTGAATACATTGTCCGTGATGATCCACAATGGTGCACAATCTGCTGAGCAACTACAGTAGATTGCCTTGTTGTTTTTCTCCGCTCATTGCTAGTCACAGAGAGAAGCCCCGCTCGCATGCAAGGCCTCTTGGTGGGAGAACGAGACCAGCACTGCAATAATGAACAGCTCCAGAAAGACAAACGCTTCCAGTCCGGGAGAAGTGAACCCTGTTCCCCCTACTGCCGCTGGTCCGAGCTCCACAAGAGCTCCATTGTTGTGGTGGAGCTCCCCTTTGCCATGGTTCCGCTGCCATTTCCAGTCGGCTAAAGCTACGTTTAGCCAGGAAACAACCAACAGAAGCCCGCCTGCCACCTTTGGAAGCAGAGCTGTACTGTGGCTCAGGTTTTTTTGATGAAAGGCCTGCTTGACCAAGAGCTCTGGCGAGCACATTGGAAAATGTTTGGGCCAGCAGGGATGACGTCTGTGTAGTTCAGATGAACAACTCGTACCGAGATCCTATTCATCACTCCCACCAGTGTCTCTCCAGATAGACACTACACACTATCTGAAATGAGAAATTCAAATGGACTGTGCAGGCCAGGTAATTAGCTGCAGTGGGTGAAAAAACAAGCTAGCGTTAATTTAATCATTTCTCCAAACCTCTCAGCTGCAGGAAATGTAAGACCCTCCAGCCTTTTGGGCTGGCATCCTCCTCTCCTTTCCATCTCCCCTTCGTTCTTCTGGGCCTATTTCTTTCCTTCCTGACATTTTTCACATCCTATTTAATACGGTCTGGAGGACTGCGATCGTCTACTTCTTAGTTCCTGTGCTACATCATTGACTGGTTCTGTCCCTCTAGGGAGGAACGCCTGCTGTGTTGCAGTGGGATGGATGTGGATTAATTCTGTCTCTCTGTCTTACAGTCTGATCCAGGGAGATAGCCAAAATCCTGCTCTGATAAAGGCTATGCCCGAGGCAGGACAGTCCAGAGCCTGATAGGGATTGTGTTGATTC
Source organism: Oncorhynchus gorbuscha (assembly GCF_021184085.1). Classification (NCBI taxonomy): domain Eukaryota; kingdom Metazoa; phylum Chordata; class Actinopteri; order Salmoniformes; family Salmonidae; genus Oncorhynchus; species Oncorhynchus gorbuscha. The sequence continues at coordinate 56,414,959 of NC_060193.1, forward strand.
TGTGAGGCATACCATAGCAAGAAATCTGGTCGTTGTCACGCCTTGGTCATTGTATTTTGTGTTTTTGTTATATGTTTGGGTAGGCCAGGGTGTGACATGGGTTTATATGTTGTATTCGTATTGGGGTTTGTATTATTTGGGATTGCGGCTGATTAGGGGTGTGTCTAGTTAGGCTTGGCTGTCTGGGGCGATTCTCAATCAGAGTCAGGTGCTTGTCGTTGTCTCTGATTGAGAACCGTATTTAGACAGCCCTGACTTTCGCGTTGTATTTTGTGGGTGTTTGTTCCTGTCTTAGTGTTGTAGTCACCAGATAGGCTGTAATAGGTTTCACGTTTCGTTTGTTGTTTTCATATACAATTATTTTCATGTACCACGATATTCCTTCATTAAAGTCATGAATAACCTACACGCTGCATTTCGGTCTGACTCTCTTCATACAACAGAGGAACGACGTTACAGAAACACCCATCACTCACAGACCGAGCAGCGTGTGAACTGGCAGGAGCTAAAGGACAAAGATATGGACAGCAGAAGCATGGATTATACGACATGGGAAGAAATCGACAGGTGGGCGGCCGACCCAGAGCGAGTGCAGGAGCCCGCCTGGGATTCCCTACAGCAATGCGAAGAGGGCTATAGACGTATGGAGTCGAAAAGGAAAGCACGGCTGTACAGAGCGAAAACCGAATGTAACAGGGAAAGCGCAGAGAGAGAGTGGCTGAGTCAGGAGTCAGACCTGAGCCTACTCTCCCTGTTAATCGTGAAGAGCAATATGAGGACTTCTGGTCTTGGGAGATGATATTAGACGGTAAAGGACCCTGGGCGCAGCCGGGAGAATATCGCCGTCCCAAGGAGGAATTAGAAGCAGCTAAAGCGGAGAGGCGCAGGTATGAGGAGGCAGCACGGCGACGCGGTTGGAAACCGGAAAAATAGCCCCAAAAAATTATTGGGAGGGGGCTAGAAGGGAGAATAGTTATGCCAGGTAGGAGACCTGCGCATACTCCCTGTGCTTACCGTTGGGCTAGAGAGACCGGGCAGGCACCGTGTTATGCTATGGAGCACACAGTGTTTCCAGTGCGGGTGCAGAGCCAGCTGCGGCACATACCAGCCCTTCATATTGGCCGGGCTAGAGTGGGCATCGAGCCAGGTAAGCTTGGGCAGGCTCGGTGCTCAAGAGCTCCAGTGCGCCTGCACGGTCCGGTCTATCCAGAGCCACCTCTACACACCAGTCCTCCGGTAGCAGCTCCCCGCACCAGGCTTCCTGTGCGTGTCCTCGCGCCAGTACCACCAGTTCCAGCACCACGCACCAGGCCTCCAGTGCGCCTCGCCTGTTCAGCGCAGACAGCGCTTTTCTCCTCTCCTGCGCTGTTGGAGTCTCCCGCCTGTTTAGCGCAGCCAGAGCTTTTCTCCTCTCCTGCGCTGCCGGAGTCTCTCGCCTGTTCTGCGCAGCCAGCGCTTTTCTCCTCTCCTGCGCTGTTGGAGTCTCCCGCCTGTTTAGCGCAGCCAGAGCTTTTCTCCTCTCCTGCGCTGCCGGAGTCTCCCGCCTGTTTAGCGCAGCCAGAGCCTTTCTCCTCTCCTGCGCTGCCGGAGTCTCCAGTCTGCCCAGCACCGCCATTGCTCCCAGTCGGCCCAGCGAGGCCAGTGCTCCCAGTCTGCCCAGCGCGGCCAGTGCTCCCAGTCTGCCCAGCGCGGCCAGTGCTCCCAGTCTGCCCAGCGCGGCCAGTGCTCCCAGTCTGCCCAGCTCCGCCAGTGCTCCCAGTCTGCCCAGCGCGGCCAGTGCTCCCAGTCTGCCGAGCGCCGCCAGCGCCGCCAGTCTGCCCAGTGCCACCAGTCTGCCCAGCGCCGCCAGTCTGCCCAGCGCCGCCAGTCGGTCCAGCGTCGCCAGTCTGCCAGGATCCGCCAGAAGTGCCAGTCTGCCAAGATCCGCCAGAAGTGCCAGTCTGCCAAGATCTTCTAGATCGGCCAGACAACCTGAATCATCCAGTTCCACCAGCCAGCCAGGATTTACCGGAGCCTACTACCTGCCTGAGCTTCCTCTCAGTACTAAGCTTCCTCTCAGTACTGGGTTTCCTCTCAGTACTGGGCTGCCTCTCAGTACCGGGCTTCCCCTCTGTACCGGGCTTCCCCTCTCTACCGGGCTTCCCCTCAGTACCGGGCTGCCTCTGTCCTGAGATGCCCCTCTGTCCTGAGCTGCCCCTCTGTCCCGAGCTGCCCCTCGGTCCCGAGCTGCCCCTCGGTCCCGAGCTGCCCCTCGGTCCCGAGCTGCCCCTCAGTTATGTGGGGATCAGGGTGAGGACTATTAGGCCATGGTCGGCGGAGAAGGTGGATTATCCCAGGACGCGAAGGGGAGGAACTAGGACATTTATGGAGTGGGGTCCACGTCCCGAGCCAGAACCGCCACCATGGACAGACGCCCACCCGGACCCTCCCTATGCTCTTGAGGTGCGTCCCGGAGTCTGCACCTTAGGGGGGGGTTCCGTCACGCCTTGGTCATTGTATTTTGTGTTTTTGTTATATGTTTGGGTAGGCCAGGGTGTGACATGGGTTTATATGTTGTATTCGTATTGGGGTTTGTATTATTTGGGATTGCGGCTGATTAGGGGTGTGTCTAGTTAGGCTTGGCTGCCTGGGGCGATTCTCAATCAGAGTCAGGTGCTTATCGTTGTCTCTGATTGAGAACCGTATTTAGACAGCCTGACTTTCGCGTTGTATTTTGTGGGTGTTTGTTCCTGTCTTAGTGTTGTAGTCACCAGATAGGATGTAATTAGTTTCACGTTTCGTTTGTTGTTTTCATATACAGTTATTTTCATGTACCACGATAATTCCTTCATTAAAGTCATGAATAACCTACACGCTGCATTTCGGTCTGACTCTCTTCATACAACAGAGGAACGACGTTACAGTCATCCTAGTTTACATACTGTAAACATGTCCCATTGGAATAGGCCTACTTTAAAATGTATCCTTCCTTCCCCCTTCTTTGAATGAATGATTGATCTGACATGACTGGACGGATGAAAGCTATGTAGTGGAACCCTTGCTTTCACCTGTCCAATTAGTCATTGCTTTCACCTATCCAATTAGTGATAACTTCAAGGAAGGAAGTTGGGAACCAAGGATGAGTTTTTAAAGTATTCAAACAGGGCCCTTGAACACTTTCTATGTTGGAGCTTATTTGGGGCACAACAACATTTACCATCCACCTCCCTTTGTACTGTGTACTTAAAACACCCTTAGAGAGGATGTTGCAGCACTGCAATGGTGCTCGTTTGGCACAGAAACTGTGTCAGTTTCTCTTTCAGGTTTCAGCTCCATTTTCATTTACGAGTGTAGAGATGAGAGCAGTAAACTCCTCCCTGAAGGCACACTACAGCCCATCAGCACCACTGTCTCCACGGTAAAGAGAGCTCTGAAGAGTGGAGGGAGAAAGAGAGAGAAACACATCCACAAACACACTGCCTGTAAGATTAAGATCTCTTTATTGATCAGTTGCACACATGGTCTAATCGAAATTTGGCTTCCGCTTTTATCCCAATCCCGTCGAAAGACACACGTACACATACAGGTTTTGGAGATAGCCCCCTGGGTAATGATAGCCCCCTGGCATCTTCAATGCCCTTGCTGATGGAAGGAGGTTTTCACTCAAAATCTCACTATACATGGCCCCATTCATTCTTTCCTTTACACGGATCAGTCGTCCTGGTCACTTTGCAGAAAAATAGCCCCAAAGCATGATGTTTCCACCCCCATGCTTCACAGTAGGTATGGTGTTCGTTGGATGCAACTCAGCATTCTTTGTCCTCCAAACACGACGAGTTGAGTTTTTACCAAAAAGTTATATTTTGGTTTCATTTGACCATATGAGATTCTCCCAATCTTCTTCTGGATCATCCAAATGCTCTCTAGCAAACTTCAGACGGGCCTGGACATGTACTAGCTTAAGCAGGGGGACACGTCTGGCACTGCAGGATTTGAGTCCCTGGCGGCATAGTGTGTTGCTGATGGTAGGCTTTGTTACTTTGGTCCCAGCTCTCTGCAGGTCATTCACTAGGTCCCCCCGTGTGGTTCTGGGATTTTTGCTCACCGTTCTTGTGATCATTTTGACCCCACGGGGTGAGATCTTGCAAAATGTGATTTTCCTGATTTTTTTTTCTCTCATTTCGTATGTCATAGTTGAAGTGTACCTATGATGAAAATTACAGGCCTCTCTCATCTCTTTAAGTGGGAGAACTTGCACAATTGGTGGCTGACTAAATACTTTTTTTGCACCACTGTATGTAGCCACGTAGTATCTGTTAGAAGACCACTTACAGCTGTAACAATAACAAACAGTTAGCGCAGCACTGCAACCGCAAAACCGTAAAGAAAAGCTACTAGCGTGCCTCAGGAAACAAATGGGTATTGAACTTCAGATTGTTGACTCAAGACTGCATTAGCCAATTGAGTTAAAGCCTAGGCATTAGCTTTGGGAGCTATGACTAATCTTAATTTTCCAAGCTAGGCGACTAATCACGCAAACTGAACCTGCTCCACTATACATGGAATAAGGGTGGCTGTCTGTGCAGCATGGCAGCGGCTATATAAGGACAGTAGACAGTTTATCTTATCCACAGCGAGGCCCAGCACCAGACAGAGCTCTTTAACAGAGCCAGCTGAGGGGTCTGGATGAACATAATCAGATGGGCCAGGCTACAGAGGGACAGCCAGACCATGCAGTTATTGGATTGGGTTCTAACAGATTTCAGTAAAACTTGTAGTCTGGATTGAATTCATATCAATCATATCATAGTCCTAATCATCTCATAGTCATATCATAGTAATATCATAGTCAATCATAGTCCTAATCATCTCATAGTCATATCATAGTCCTAATCATCTCATAGTCATATCATAGTCATATCATAGTCATATCATAGTCCTAATCATCTCATAGTCATATCATAGTCCTAATCATCTCATAGTCATATCATAGTCATATCATAGTCAATCATAGTCCTACTCATCTCATAGTCATATCATATCATAGTCCTAATCATCTCATAGTCATATCATATCATAGTCCTAATCATCTCATAGTCATATCATATCATAGTCCTAATCATCTCATAGTCAAATAATATCATAGTCCTAATCATCTCATAGTCATATCATATCATAGTCCTAATCATCTCATAGTCATATCATAGTCATATCATAGTCATATCATAGTCAATCATGTCATAATCATATCATAGTTATATCATAGTCCTAATCATCTCATAGTCATATCATAGTCATATCATAGTCCTAATCATCTCATAGTCATATCATAGTCATATCATAGTCCTAATCATCTCATAGTCCTAATCATATCATAGTCCTAATCATCTCATAGTCATATCATAGTCATATCATAGTCAATCATGTCATAATCATATCATAGTCATAATCATCTCATAGTCATATCATAGTCATATCATAGTCAATCATGTCATAATCATATCATAGTCCTAATCATCTCATAGTCATATCATAGTCATATCATAGTCAATCATGTCATAATCATATCATAGTCATAATCATGCCATAATCATGTCATAATCATATCATAGTCATATCATAGCCATAATCATATCATAGTCAATCATGTCATAGTCATATCATAATCATGCCATAATCATATCATAGTCATATCATAGCCATAATCATATCATAGTCAATCATGTCATAGTCATATCATAATCATGCCATAATCATATCATAGTCAATCATGTCATAATCATATCATAGTCATAATCATATCATAGTCAATCATGTCATAATAATTTCATAGACCTAATCATCTCATAGTCATATCATAGTCATATCATATCATAGTCAACCATGTCAAAGTCATAATTATATCATAATCATGCCATAATCATATCATAATCATATCGTAATCATTTCATAAAATCCAAATCAGATTGGATTTGATGATAATCATGGCATAGTAATAATCATATCATAGTCAATCATATCATAATCATATAATAGTATAATCATATCATAGTCATAGTCATATTCATAGTCATAATAGTGTCATAATCATATCATAGTCATAATAGTATCATAATCATATCATAGTCATAATAGTATCATAGTCATAACAGTATCATAATCATAATAGTATCATAATCATATCATAGTCATAATAGTTTCATAATCTTGTGATAGTCATGGTGGTATTAGTGGTATTCAATAAGCATTTTTCTACGGCTGGCCATGCTTTCCACCTGGCTACCCCTACTCCGGTCAACAGCACTGTACACCCCACAGCAACTCGCCCAAGCCTTCCCCATTTCTCCTTCTCCCAAATCCAGTCAGCTGATGTTCTGAAAGAGCTGAAAAATCTGTACCCCTACAAATCAGCCGGGCTAGACAATCTGGACCCTTTCTTTCTAAAATTATCTGCCGAAATTGTTGCAACCCCTATTACTAGCCTGTTCAACCTCTCTTTCGACACGAAAGATTTTGAGATTCCCAAAGATTGGAAAGCAGCTGCGGTCATCCCCCTCTTCAAAGTTTGACCCAAACTGCTACAGCCCTATATCTATCCTACCCTGCCTTTCTAAGGTCTTCGAAAGCCAAGTCAACAAACAGATTACCGACCATTTCGAATCCCACCATACCTTCTCCGCTATACAATCTGGTTTCAGAGCTGATCATGGGTGCACCTCAGCCACGCTCAAGGTCCTAAACGATATCTTAACCACCATCGATAACAAACAATACTGTGCAGCTGTATTCATTGACCTGGCCAAGGCTTTCAACTCTGTCAATCACCACATCCTCATTGGCAGACTCGATAGCCTTGGTTTCTCAAATGATTGCCTCACCTGGTTCACCAACTACTTCTCTGATAGAGTTCAGTGTGTAAAATCGGAGGGCCTGTTGTCCGGGCCTCTGGCAGTCTCTATGGGGGTGCCACAGGGTTCAATTCTTGGACCGACTCTCTTCTCTGTATACATCAATGATGTCGCTCTTGCTGCTGGTGAGTCTCTGATCCACCTCTACACAGACGACACCATTCTGTATACTTCTGTCCCTTCTTTGGACACTGTGTTACCAACCCTCCAGGCAAGCTTCAATGCCATACAACTCTCCTACCGTGGCCTCCAAATGCTCTTAAACACAAGTAAAACTAAATGCATGCTCTTCAACCGATCGCTGCCTGCACCTGCCCACCCATCCAACATCACTACTCTGGACAGTTCTGACTTAGAATATGTGGACAACTACAAATACCTAGGTGTCTGATTAGACTTTAAACTCTCCTTCCAGACTCACATCAAACATCTCCAATCCAAAGTTAAATCTAGAATTGGCTTCCTATTTTGCAACAAAGCATCCTTCACTCATGCTGCCAAACATACCCCTGTAAAACTGACCATTCTACCGATCCTCGAGTTCGGCAATGTAATTCACAAAATAGCCTCCAATACCCTACTCAATAAACTGCATGCAGTCTATCACAGTGGCATCCGTTTTGTCACCAAAGCCCCATATACTACTCACCACTGCGACCTGTACACTCTCGTTGGCTGGCCCTCGCTTCATACTCGTCGCCAAACCCACTGGCTCCAGGTCATCTACAAGACCCTGCTAGGTAAAGTCCTCCCTTATCTCAGCTCGCTGGTCACCATAGCAGCACCCACCTGTAGCATGCGCTCCAGCAGGTATATCTCTCTGGTCACCCCCAAAACCAATTCTTCCTTTGGCCGCCTCTCCTTCCAGTTCTCTGCTGCCAATGACTGGATCGAACTACAAAAATCTCTGAAACTGGAAACACTTATCTCCCTCACTAGCTTTAAGCACCAGCTGTCAGAGCAGCTCACAGATAACTGCACCTGTACATAGCCTATCTATAATTTAGCCCAAACAACTACCTCTCCCCTACTGTATTTATTTATTTTGCTCCTTTGCACCCCATTATTTCTATCTCTACTTTGCACATTCTTCCACTGCAAATCTACCATTCCAGTGTTTTACTTGCTATTGTCACGCCCTGACCTTAGAAAGCCTTTTTATGCCTCTATTTGGTTTGGTCAGGGTGTGATTTGGGGTGGGCATTCTATGTTTTTGTTTTCTATGATTTTGTATTTCTATGTTTTGGCCGCGTATTGTTCTCAATCAGGGACAGCTGTCTATCGTTGTCTCTGATTGGGAACCATACTTAGGTAGCCCTTTTCCCTCCTTTCAGTGTGGGAAGTTAACTTTGTTTGTGGCTCTTAGCCCTGTTGTTTCTTGTTTTGTTGGCGACATTTTCAAAATAAAAATAAAATGTACGCTCACCTCGTTGCGCTTTGGTCTACTTCCAGCAACGGCCGTGACAGCTATATTGCATTTACTTCCTTACCTTGGCCTTTTTTGCCTTTACCTCCCTTATCTCACCTCATTTGCTCACATTGTATATAGACTTATTTTTCTACTGTATTATTGACTGTATGTTTGTTTTACTCCATGTGTAACTCTGTGTTGTTGTATGTGTCAACTGCTTTGCTTTATCTTGGCCAGTTCGCAATTGTAAATGAAAACTTGTTCTCAAATTGCCTACCTGGTTAAATAAATAATATAATAATAATAATAATAATATATGCCATTTAGCAGACGCTTTTATCCAATAAAGGTGAAATAAAAATAAATAAATACAATTAGTCAGGCAGACTAGAGATAGAGGCATGTAAAGGATATTTCTATCAGAAGAGGTTCATTTTAACCCTCTTTCTGCTGCCCAGAAGTCTAACAGTGATTAGAGAGGCTAAAGCCACCTTTCCCCTCCAGTAGCCATTGATTATCACCTGTTGCCTCGACACGCAAACTCCAGGATACGGCTGCATATTTCAACAGGGGCATCGACGGAATCTCTGACTGGGGGGTTCTGGAGACCCGGAACCCCTGTAGATGATGGAAGAGCAGGCAGGCAGGGCCGTGATTTAGAATTTGATGCAGAAGGGTCAGAAAGAGATTAGGCCCAGTACTCATGGGAAGCCAACTGTTCCAACTGCACCAATGTGCAGTTCCATTGACTGACTGAGTTCCATTTGGCTGTTCAGTCTAAGGAGAAATGTAGGCCTAACACAGAGGAGGAAGTAGCAGTCCCTCTCCAGACTGAGTGTCTAGTGCTTTTTTTAAAGCCTAAGTGAGGTAGAAAATACTGAGGGAGCTCTGATGAGCACTGGTCCCTTTTCTGTGGTTACCCAGGGTGCTACATCATGTTTGTGAATGTGTTTCACTCGTTCGCCCGCCCGCCACTCTCCAGAGGTCTTTACTGTGGAGCCAGCGTCGTTAATGGGCTGTAGGGAGGAGATATGGCCCACTGATCCGATCTGCACTCATTAAAATTAAGCTGAAACGTTAAGAGAGAACCAGACAGACACCATTTTTTAACAGCACACACCTTAGTGCAGTAAACTAAGCACACCGCATAGTGAGGTGTTGGTGCTTGGATCAAAGCGATACCAAAAGAGATACCATATGATTGCTTATGACCTTATGACCTGACCTGACCTGACCTGACCTGTCTAGCCGATATGTAAGTTGGTGCTTGAATGTAATAGGTGCTCCTATCTGGCCTTTCCTGACCTTAAAAGTTTAGGCTAGTTAAGAACAAGTTCTCATTTACAACTGCGACCTGGCCAAGATAAAGCAAAGCAGTGTGACACAGACAACAACACAGAGTTACACATGGAGTAAACAATAAACAAGCCAATAACACAATAAACAAGTCAATGACACAGTAGAAAAAAATAAAGTCAATATACAGTGTGTGCAAAAGGCATGAGGAGGTAGGCAATAAATAGGCCATAGGAGCGAATAATTACAATTTAGCAGATTAACACTGGAGTGATAAATTAGCAGATGATGATGTGCAAGTAGAGATACTGGTGTGGAAAAGAGCAGAAAAGTAAAGTAAATAAAAGAAGTATGGGTATGAGGTAGGTAGATTGGGTGGACTATTTACAGATGGACAATATACAGCTGCAGCGATCGGTTAGCTGCTCAGATAGTTGATGTTTAAAGTTGGTGAGGGAAATAAAAGTGTCCAACTTCAGCAATCATTTTCAATTCTTTCCAGTCACTGGCAGCAGAGAACTGGAAGGAAAGGCGGCCAAATGAGGTGTTGGCTTTGGGGATGATCAGTGAGATATACCTGCTGGAACGTGTGCTACAGGTGGGTGTTGTTATCGTGACCAGTGAACTGAGATAAGGCGGAGCTTTACCCTTGCATAGACTTGTAGAGGACCTGGAGCCAGTGGGTCTGTCGAATATGTAGCGAGGGCCAGCCGACTAGAGCATACAGGTCTCAGTGGTGGGTGATATAAGGTGATTTGGTAACAAAACGGTTGGCATTGTGATAGACTGCATCCACTTTGCTGAGGAGGGTGTTGGAAGCTATTTTGTAGATGACATCGCCAAAGTCGAGGATCGGTAGGATAGTCAGTTTTACTAGGACTGCACAGTGGAGAAGGTACGGTGGGATTCGAAATGGTCAGTGATCTGTTTATTAACTTGGCTTTCGAAGACTTTAGATAGTCAGGGCAGGATGGACATAGGTCTGTAACAGTTTGGTTCTAGGGTGTCACCCCCTTTGAAGAGGTAGATGACTGCGGCAGCTTTCCAATCTTTAGTGATCTCGGACGATACGAAAGAGAGGTTGAACAGGCTGGTAATAGGGGTTGCAACAATGGCGGCAGATCGTTTTAGAAAGAGAGGGTCCAGATTGTCTAGCCCAGCTGATTTGTACGGGTCCAGGTTTTGCAGCTCTTTCAGAACATCTGCTGTCTGGATGAAGGAGAAGCTGGGGAGGCTTGGGTAGCCAGGAGGAAGGCATGACCAGCCGTTGAGAAATGCTTATTGAAATGTAGGATTATCGTGGATTTATCAGTGGTGACCGTGTTACCTAGCCTCAGTGCAGTGGGCAGTTGGGTGGAGGTGCTCTTGTTCTCCATGGACTTTACAGTGTCCCAAAACTTTTTGGAGTTAGAGCTACACGATGCGAATTTCTGCTTGAAAAAGCTAGCCTTTGCTTTCCTGATTGACTGCTTGTATTAGTTCCTGACAATGAAAATCAGGAAGCGATAGGAACTACCAACGACATGCTATTGATAACAGAAAAGTTTCCGAAAATTCCAACTATGATCTTCAGTGACAATGTAACCACTAGACTAACCTATTTAACAATATATATATTTAAACTATTGTACTAATTCTAATATTTTTCATGATGATATTTGCAGATGAAGATATGAATGAAACCACATTCCTTCTCTCACAGTGTTGTTTAAACATTCTACCCTTCGATAGGCCTACACCATGAATGGAAATAATCTTGAATAGGGCTGTATTCGGCCAAATTACTATAGAAACCTCAAATTCCACACGGTGGAAACCAAGTCGGTTTGTTTCCATGCCTACTGTACATACGAGCCTTAACTACCATAGAACTGAAATGGGGCTGATCTAGAATGGTCATTCTCATTCATTGAATGCAGAGTTCCGTGTGGAAGTTTATAATTCAGTATGTTTTTCAGTGCAAGAATGTAGTTGGCTGACATTTTGGTAGGTCTGTGTTAAATCAAGTGGAATTTCTAGCCATGTCTGTTTTACCTATTTCTAGCCTCACTCTTCTCACCCCTCTCATTTTTGGCCTCTTTCCAGACCTGCTAAAGACCTGCCAGAAGCACTCCTGGGAGATTGAACTTCTTTCCGTAAGAATAACGTTTTTTTCACCTTACATTAAAGGATAGTTCACCTCAGTGGTGCCAGTCTTTCCTATTCATTTGAATCCTGAGACATTTACACAACAGATGCCGTGGGATATGGAGCTCGACTATAGGCCACACTTGAGGCATGACAAACTTTGGCTTTGGAGAATGAACTATCCCTTTAACTGGAATCCACATAGGCCGTACTATGAGAGTAAGGGAGGTGTGGAGATTACGCAGCGCGGTCAACCCACAGGTTGTCACGCAGCCTGTCCAGAGACGGAAGAGCGACATCACACTCCCTAATTGTTTCTATTTCCTAAACAGTCAATGAACTAAGCAGACCCAGCTGCTATCATATTGGTGTTTATGGGAGAGTCACCCCTTAAGACTGGACTGTGACCAATAAAATCTATGGTAAAGCCTGAGTAAGACATCTTCATTTATCCATCTTTTCCCAGACATGAAGTCCGGTTGGAACTGACAAAACTGGACTGTGCACTGACACCCCAAGCTTGGGGATTGTGAGCTTGTGACAGATTTCTTTCCTTGTGGATGGGATGTTGTGTGCACTGTCGTCTCAAGCGTCTTCCACCACAGACAGGATGTGAAATGCCTACTTTATCAAGCTAGGTTCAATTGTAGTGTGCTCAGTCTGAGTGGGGAGTTATCAATTAAAAGTTCTGAACAGTAGGTAGCTTAGCTTCTTATTTTGATAAGTCTGGTTGCAGCTGTCGACAATGTAGCCTGCAGTAAGTAGATCTACATGTTCTTAGTTGACAATGCTGCAGAAGTGGTTGTTCCTTTCACAATTTATATGGCAGGAACTTGAACTAGCGGTTCATTCTTATTTAAACTAGGAAAGTCAGTTAAGAACTAATTCTTATTTTCAATGACGGCCTTGTTCAGGGGCAGAATGACAGATTCTTACCTTGTCAGCTCGGGGATTTGATCTTGCAACCTTCTGATTACTAGTCCAACGTTCTAACCATTAGGCTACCTGCAGTGTGTTTACATAGGAGGGATGTTCAGAGAAATCAGGAGTTCTTCTTCTTTTGGACATGCCGTCAGTGGTACTAGGGATTCACCACTTGTGGGTGGATATTATTTTTATTTTTTTATGTTTAGCTTCATTCCCAAACCTCAAGGGTAGGATATTGGATTAGGCATTCCATAGCTACTTTATTTTAGAACACCCAACCACAGGAGAGCATTGCTACTGTAAGCATTAGACAGTGGGTTTGAATTAAATATACATATTAAGCCACAATGTTGTCAGCAGGGTTTTTATGCTCAAGTGCTGCCAGTTGATAAGTCTTGCCTTGTGCTTCTGATAGACGGTTGCTCTGACACAGGCTTGCTAGTGTGTGGAGATAGTGTTTAATGTTGGGCAGTAGATGGATAAAGTGCGATGTGAATGGGTCAAAAGGTGAGATGAAATACAGTCTACATTCTGTACTACAATGACAGTGAACAACTAGCTGGTGTTCGTTGACTGCACACTGAAAGCAGTGCTCATGGTTAAAACAGAGAGAGAGTAGAGAGACTCTCCAGGAAGGATAGGAAAAGAAGGACCTGAAGATCTATTGATGCTGTGTTTATTCTGGAAAGTCTCCAAGTTGCAATGAGGAAACGTGCAAGCACACATGCACAAACCATACACACCAAAGTGGGAGCTGACTGAAAGTTTATTTATATTACTGTTAAAAACATGTATAAAATTGGTCCTGTTCCAGAAACAAGGCACACAATGTAAAATGTCTTGGTTCATCATCTCGATCTCAGTGTTTTAGTATCACGCAGTCCCTATATAAAAACACAGCCACATTTTACAGAATTTAAAATTCCGAGCAGCAAGACAACCATGCAAGAACTTGAGCGATGCAAACGGGATGCTTTCTAGTAGTACGTCTCCCTCTCCACCCAACCTAAAACAGAGAAGATGGAAAACAGGATTTAGAGATCAATTACCTCTGCTAAAACAGGTGGACTAAGGAAGGCTGTAGCATACATAAACAATGATCATGTTAACTATCCGTGTGTAGTTCAGACGGTCACGGAGGAAGACAGTCAAGTGACCGACGTCTTTAACATGGTCTCTGACAGCATACCGGTTTACTCACATCAAATGCATTTTATAAAGCCATTTTTACATTAGCAGTTGTCAATGGAATGGACTAGACTCCCAAACGTGTCTGTGTCCACTGTCTTGCACATCTGAAAAATTTGCTGCTGCTTAAAGATTTACAGACTTCGCTTGTTTGCCAGATAGTAAGGCTGCATATTTAGGTAGCCTTACTATCCTCCTGAGAACGAGGGAAAATCTGGTGGTTTTGAGAGCCAAACTGAGAACTTGTATGAACAAGTACAGCAGATGGTCACAGTAATAACTAAAAGGGATTTAGACTCACCTCCTGGGCTGCGTCGGATGATCAGTTTTCGGATTTCATCATAAATAAAGATGAGGAGAGAGTATGGGAAGGCGCAGAACCACCAGCTGGGTCTAAGGAGAATACAAAAACAACAGATCTGAAATGACTCCAGACCAGAATACCCCAAGAACAGATCTGAAATGACTCCAGACCAGAATACCCCAAGAACAGATCTGAAATGACTCCAGACCAGAATACCCCAAGAACAGATCTGAAATGACTCCAGACCAGAATACCCCAAGAACAGATCTGAAATGACTCCAGACCAGAATACCCCAAGAACAGATCTGAAATGACTCCAGACCAGAATACCCCAAGAACAGATCTGAAATGACTCCAGACCAGAATACCCCAAGAACAGATCTGAAATGACTCCAGACCAGAATACCCCAAGAACAGACCGTAACATTTTAAGCAAACACATAGCTAAGCTTAATAGAAGTCCTCCAAGAGTTAAGTATTTTTGGTACTACAAATTATTTTATTAAGAGATGGAGTGTACCTAACTGAAGGGTCTTTACTTACTTGAGTGGGTACATTCTGAGGGCGATGCCCATCCCAGGACAGTAGGACAGGAAGGCGGCCAGGGCGGTCTCCTCAAACAGGCCGAAGATGAGAATCTTATTCCTGAGGAGGACAGAAGCAGCATTTAAAATCAAGTCATTTCTTTGACAACAAAAACTAACAACAGTCGATGCTCTTCAAAATGGCCACTGAACTAACCTCATTCCTTGTTGGAAGACTGAGTTCCTCCTGGTCTTACAGATGATCAAATCAGCCCACTGTACAACTACAATACTGGCGAAGAATGCTGTGTGGCAGGTGAACTCCACAATCTTTCTCTGTTCATAAGTCTGAGGGAAACAGTCAGCAACAGAGGGAGAAACCGTCAGCTAATCATCTAGAGTCAGACCAAACAACAAGGCTTGTGAAAACCACATTGGTGTCTGCATACTCACCCACTGCTGACCATAGCTATCCTCCAGGTCGTTGCAAAATTTGTTGTCCCAGTCCACACGAATACCTAGCAGTCTGGAGGGTAAGAACCCGTTCTCAGCAAGGATCACAAAGTATGTGAAGAACCCAGCCAAAGCCTGGATCATACCTATGGAGAGATGGGGAGACAGGATCAGATGGGTGCATTTGTATCAGATTATATCCATGTCATTCTGTCTGCTGGTTTTTCTATGTTGCATCAATCTCCATTAAAAAAATGTTTTCAAGTTTGATTGTCACATCACCGGACAGGTGCAGGGGAATGTGTTGTTTTACAGGGTCAGCCATAGTAGTAGGGTGCACCTGGAGCTTATTAGAGTTAACTGCCTTGCTCAAGGCACGGAGCAAAGATTTTCACCCTGTCGGCTCGGGTATTCGAACCAGCGACCTTTCAGTTACTGGGCCAACACTAACCGCTAGGCTACCTGCCGCCCTACAGTGATTCCCAAGGAGTATCACGTTGGTGGGAGAGGTTTGCGACCCATGATATGATGCAACCGCAGTATGTGAATCCTGTCCATATCAGTGTTTCCTCTTAAGGAAAGTCCCGCTCACATGGAAACCTCTGGCTCCATCACCAAAGTGTGAAACATCCCATAATCACTCAGAGACCCCTTCTCTTATCACCAGGGAGGCTATTTCTGGCGCATACCCCACTTCCAGCTGATCCCAAAACCACCCAGTCAACTTAAGAGTTGGAATCCAGTTTGAGGTGTATGAGATGTTAATCTTTCATCTAAGAATGAAAATACTTTGTTTTGCGCAAGTAAGGCTTTGTGAAAAGCGGTCTTACCGATTTGACCGTAGGCTATGCTGATAAGTCTTTCATTCACCAGTTTGTCTGTTTTGGAGTTTCTGGGCTGTCTCTTCATGATGTCACTCTCAGCAGCTTCGTAGGCCAGGGAGATGGCGGGGACCTGCAAAGTTGAGGACGATTTCAACAATTAGAATAAAACTGAACAGTAACCAAAGATTTAGAAAAGAAAAATCTTAAATATACAAATTCCTTACCATGTCAGTTCCCAAGTCGATACAGAGGATGGTGACGGTTCCTAGGGGCAGTGGAATGTTGGCGATGATGAAGAAGAGGAAGGGTGTGATTTCTGGAATGTTACTGGTCAGGGTGTAGGCGATGGACTTCTTCAAGTTGTCAAAGATCAGACGGCCTAGGAAAGGTACATGCATAACGTTGGTGAAAATAATGCCGAATAGAAGGAACCCCAAACATTCTAAATCCACTGAAATGCTGCTTCTACCTTCTTCAACACCAGTCACGATGGAGGCAAAGTTGTCATCCAGGAGGATCATGTCTGCAGCCTGCTTGGAGACGTCCGATCCAGAGATCCCCATAGCAACACCGATGTCAGCCTTCTTCAGAGCAGGAGAATCGTTCACACCATCACCTGTCACAGCCACAATAGCACCCTGTGGATAAGGAGGAGAGGTGTTTGAGTCTAAGAAGAGAAACATCTAGAGAGAGAAAACTGGTAAACACATTTTTAATTTGAAAGGAATTTATCTACGCTACAGTCACTCTGTTTACCTCTCGTGAGATCGGCCTAGTGTCTTTAAGTTGAGCTGAATATTACCTGGCGCTGGCAGCCCTCCACTATAATAAGCTTCTGCTGAGGAGAGGTTCTGGCAAACACAATCTCTGTGTGATATTTCAGGATGTCGTCCAACTGTTCAGCGCTCAGGTCCTTGAGGTCACCGCCATGAACCACACAGGCCTTGGCATCCCTGGGAAAAATGTACCCTTTATTTTATGGGAAATCCCATTAATATGAAGACATTTCTATAATGTCTATAAGCGCTCATGAGAAGGACCTGACATTCAAGCTTGAATAAAATCTTTGAAAAAGGACTTCAAAAATGAAAAATGTAGAAACTGCAAGGGTTTTACTGTTGTTTCCAATAACGTAACTTTTTTATATATATATTTTTTTAAATCGCAACATACCTAGGGTCAACTTCATTGACTGGAATGTTCAGACGAGCAGCAATGTCCTCAACAGTCTCGTTTCCTTCAGAAATGATGCCCACACCCTTGGCAATGGCCTTAGCAGTGATGGGATGATCACCAGTGACCATGATAACCTAAGGGAAGGAAGGGAAGAGGAGTGGTCTGATCACAGTGGCTGCTATGCTACCTTATATAATGTTACTTACCCTACATTATTCATCTCATATGCATATGTATATACTGTACTCTACATCATCGACTGCATCCTTATGTAACACATGTATCAC
Source organism: Oncorhynchus gorbuscha (assembly GCF_021184085.1). NCBI lineage: Eukaryota > Metazoa > Chordata > Actinopteri > Salmoniformes > Salmonidae > Oncorhynchus > Oncorhynchus gorbuscha. The sequence goes on from NC_060193.1 coordinate 56,432,363, forward strand.
TAGCCACTTTAACTATGCCACTTTGTTTACTTTGTCTACACACTCATCTCATATGTATATACTGTACTCGATACCATCTACTGTATGCTGCTCTGTACCATCACTCATTCATATATCCTTATGTACATGTTCCTTATCCCCTTACACTGTGTATAAGACAGTAGTTTTGGAATTGTTAGTTAGATTACTTGTTGGTTATCACTGCATTGTCGGAACTAGAAGCACAAGCATTTCGCTACACTCGCATTAACATCTGCTAACCATGTGTATGTGACAAATAAAATTTGATTTGATTTGATTTTATGTGGATTGACTGAAGAGTCGTGTCAAGTGTTACATTGCCATACCTTGATTCCAGCACTCCTGCACTTTCCCACAGCATCAGGCACAGCAGCACGGGGAGGGTCAATCATGGACATTAGGCCAACGAAGCACAGATTCTCAGTTGGGAAGTTCACCTCTTCACAATCAAACTGGAAGCCCTCAGCGAACTGGTCATCAGGGAGCTGGAAATGACAGAACCCTAGACAGATACAAAATTGTGAAAATGTGAATTGAAAAAGGGAGCAAAAGCACAATTTTACACCTCACATTGGATAATTTGACAACACAGATGGAATAACAAAAATACAGTAGTATTGGCTAGTGATGACTGAAATAAATGACTATTACCCAGCACTCGCTCTCCCAGACCACCCAGTTCCATGTAGGCGTTCTGGAAAGAGTCCTTCATCTCGTCATCCAGAGGCTGTTCTTTGCCCTGGATCAAAATGGTGGAGCAGCGGTCCAGGATCCTCTCAGGGGCTCCCTTCATCACCAGCAGATGCTTGGACTCACCCTCATTCTTGTTTAGGTGAACGGAGAGCTAAGGGATAAAATTATAGGAGCAGCCATTTTGAAAACAGATTAGCAGAATAGGCATAACCATATTGAGCTCTGTGCCAAAGGGAAGGGTTTAAGACTTATTGAAAACTTATTTGCCAATATTTCATGTGGCAGGGTGCCATTGCCCTACCTGGTATTTGTTGGTGGAGTTGAATGGGATCTCAGCAACCTTGGTGTACTGGTCTCTCATGCCTTGCACAGACCCACAGCACAGCTCAATACACTTCAGCAGGGCAGACTCTGAGGCATCACCAGCCACATCTCTCTGTGAGAGGGAAACGAGTAGGCAGATGAAGTGGACGTGGTACGCCGCTGGCGCACACTCTCTTTCACACACTAGCACTTCCAAGTGGCCCAAATCATTAAAATGCCCTCCATCAATTTAAACAGACTGAATGAAAAGGAAATCTTTGTAGATTGAGCCTGGTAGAAGACAAAGACCGTGACAAAGAGAAACTGAAAATAAGGGGTGAAATTAAGTGTGGTAATCACAGCTAGTCCAAGGTGAGATGATTAATGGCTGAGGCAATATGAGGCATTCGGGTGACAGGGGAGGAATTACATAAGGTGAAAGACAACCCTGTTGAGCCTTTTCAGAGGCATTACATGCTGAACTCCTGTCGATAGCTCCATGTGTATACGGTTGTCAATTCACTCTGGGGAAATGAGACACTTACTTTAAGGATAGGAATACCGCTCTGTTCTGCCAGGAAGACGGCACGGTTACACAGGCCAGCGACTCTAGCCAGGGCAGCCCAGGTGGCAGAGCTCCTGTCGAAGGAGGTACCGCTCTGGTTCTCTGTGGTGTCAGCCTCATGGATCTGGTTGTCGAACCACATGTGAGCCACGGTCATTCTGTTCTGAGTCAGGGTTCCGGTCTTGTCAGAGCAAATGGTGGAGGTGGAGCCCAAGGTCTCAACAGCTTCGAGATTCTTCACCAGGCAGTTCTTCTTGGCCATACGCTTGGCAGTCAGAGTTAAACACACCTACGGAGAAAGCCAAAAGCCACTCAGCATGTCTGTCGAACAAAATTGGCAATGTACTGGTTTTTGGAGCCATATCGGAAGTATTTGGGGGGGGGCCCCCGAAAGACCGTACTCACAGTTACAGTGGCCAGGAGACCCTCAGGCACATTAGCGACAATGATTCCGATGAGGAAGATGACAGCTTCCAGCCAAGAGTATCCGAGGATGAGGGACAGGACAAAGAAAGACATGCCCAGGAAGACGGCCACACCGGTGATGATGTGGATGAAGTGCTCAATTTCAATAGAGATTGGGGTACGTCCGACTTCCAGGCCAGAGGCGAGGGTAGCAATACGACCCATAACAGTGCGGTCACCAGTGTTGATGACAATACCTCTGGCAGTTCCTGCAGGAAATAACGTGCAGACTTCATTTAACAATCATGCCATCATATTGACTACTGTTTAACAGCACAGTTGACAGTGATTCAACCTCAGAAATGGTGGACATACTTTATACAGCAACAGGACTTCATCGAAGCTAGCCCAGTAATGGTTTGTTTTATTTCATTTATTTGCGAGAGACCATGTACAACATGCCCTTGTACCAGATTTAGCTAGATTCCTCATTTTTAATCTGTGGTCCCTGGGCAGAATTTATTTTTATTTGGTTTGTTTCTCATCTGAGCAACTCTGCTCTGTTAAAGTACCTTCAACACAGTTGGTAGAGAAGAAGGCAATGTTCCTTGTCTCCAGGGGTTGTCATTGGAGTAGTCCGGAGTACGGGTTTGGGGCTCAGATTCACCAGTGAGGGAGGAGTTGTCCACCTAAGTGGGGAGGGAATTAGATTAATACAATAATGACTGGCACGGACATGGGTGGAACGTGACGTATTTGGAGCAAGGGGATTTTAAAGTACCCACTTTGCAACCGCTGGCAGAGATGATTCGCAAATCGGCGGGAATCCTATCTCCACCTTTCACCTCCACCAGATCTCCAACCACCACTTGTTGAGCGTTGATGTTCATCTTCTCACCATCACGGACAACCAGGGCTTGCTACAAGGTAGAGGACACAACAAGATTCATCTTTAAATGTAACAATAAAGGAAAAGAAAACACCTTCAAAAAGAAGTGTTTCTAAAACAGCCAGTACCTGTCATGTCAGCCAGTGTCATGTACCAATACATGACAATACAATCAAGTTCTTCTTAAAGGTGTTTGAAAAGGCAGAAGTCTAACCTGTGGGACCAGGTTCTTGAAGGAGTCCATGATCTTTGAGCTCTTGGCCTCTTGGTAGTAGGAGAAACAGCCAGTAACAATGACAACAGCAGAGAGTACAACACCCAGGTACAACTGTGTGAGACAAAGATGCAGAACGTGTTAAAATTAAGTTGAATCCCCCGCACAAACATCAGTGCAAAAGAACTACAAAACCCAAGCATCATCTGCTTTCAATTCCATCACAATGTCAATGAAATCAACATTCTTCATCTTGGAATCTTACGTTATCATTGGCCGGCTCATCCTCCATGGCTGCCTGGATTCCGTAGGCCAGGAAGCAGAGGAGAGCGCCAGTCCACAGCAGCATGGAGAACCCGCCAAACATCTGCTTGCAGAACTTCACCCACTCAGGGGTAGTGGGAGGAGGGGTCAGGGAATTGGGGCCATCACGGGCAAGGTTCTCGGCAGCCTTAGCACTGGATAACCCCTGAGGAAATACAAAATTGGTTGTGTTACTTTACATGTCGAGACCTCAAATTAAGATGCTGTAGGAGGATACTTAAAATTTAAAAGAATGGGTGCTTCCCTCCCACCCAACCTTTTAAGGGTATACCATTATCGACCCATGCTTTTTAAAAATCAAGTATTTTGCTATATTCGGGTATATCTAGGTACCCCACCCTTCCCCCATTCTTGAGATTCTCTTTCACGGCACGTGATAAGGAGAGAGGAAGCAAATTGTCAACACAATAATATCTCTCGAGGTCTGTCAGTGGCATAGACACTGCAGGGCCAAGTCATAACTCTAATTTCACATAAGGCAGAGAACAGAGAAACAAGTCAATGGGGCTCTGGAGAGAGTCGAGGTGCTGACAGTTGCCAGGCAACTCGCTGCAAACAATGAAACAATGAAAACAGTGCCATCTCCTCTGCTGGGATTGAGTGCATCCTAAATCTGGGCTGAGGTGCTATGAGCCTGCTGCTTGTGAATTATTCAAAAAAGGACCACTCGGCTGCGCTGCTAGGTTTGGAGGTACTAATCTACTATTCCCCTTGATCTCCAAATCATGATCAAGAGTCCATTTGCATGGATGTAAAAGAGGGATAAAGCATCTCTCATATTGCCTCCTCCAATTGCCTTGGATATTTGTCACATCCAAGTCAATGATAACCCCTTTCTTCCACGGTTTAATAATTGGAAGAGATCCCAAGAGTCCGAAACCCATAACTTGAGCAGAACTTTGAAGTCCATCACTTGACTTAATTTTTCTATTCAATAATTGAAACTATTCGAATTGAGGAGAACCGAACTGAATTGCATTCCAGCTGTGGTCGATAAGTAACTAGTTTGTTAACAGAAAACAGTGCAGAGGAGATGATTGAATTGCCAACTTAAATGAAAATGAGTGAAGCTCCAGACTCACCCTACTAAGGTCGGTGCCGTATTTGCGGTTGAGCTCATCCAGGGTCAGTTTATGGTCATCCTATGGGACAGAGATTAGGAACATGTCACTGACAATCGTATTGCACTGCACTTCGACACCATCGAGATAAACATACAGTACAGTACATGCAGCTTGACACCAAGTCAGTGACATCAACACATGAGTGAGCAAGACTTATGATTTAAAGATGAACTTCCCAGGTCCTGAAAGAGAAAGAAAGTGAGAGAAGCCAACTCACCAGATCAACTTCCTTTTTCAACTCATCCATGTCCCTCTCCTTCTTCATGGCCTTGGCATTCTTCTTCTTGCCTCCCTGCTCAGAGGTCGCCGCCAGCTCATACTGTTCCCGTCCTTCCTACAGAGAGGGCAAGAAAAGATAGTTAGGAGCGATAAAAAAAAATATATACAAACACATAATAGAATAGGTAGAAAGAGGCCCTTTAGAGCTCTGCCCGAAAAAAATAAAATTGTCACCCAACTCAAGCACCCGATACAGAATCTGCTTATAGTATAGCTTCCCATAGTGTTTCCGAGGCATTAATAAAACCCAAGTCTGGGGGCCCAACTCTTGAAAAGGTCATTCATTGAGTCAATTAGAGAAGCACTCATTTAAACAATGGATAAAAAATGCTCATTTTCAGTTACAAATGACTTACCAGAAGTCACCCAACAACTTGTGGGTTATTGATGTAGCATTGTTCTACTGAACGTAAGCCCAGTTATCATTTACAAAACAAACGTGACCTGGACAGGTATGGTGCAACAAGTACAAAGATAGTTGTGGCTGTCCCTTTTGGACTATCACCCGGTAGGCTTTCACCTTTTAGAGTCTACGACCTGTGCTAGATAATAACTTTCACTACTCAGCAGAAGAAACTCAGATGTTTGAAAATGGCATCTGTGAAGTTCATGAGGAAATGCTTAATGAACAATCAGGTCACAGACCGTCACTTTGCACAACTGCGTCAATAATGAGAGCTGTGGGAGGGGTGGGGCTGAGGGTCATTTCAACATACTCCACTGCAATCCAGGAATATCAGACTATTAGGCTCTATGTCACAATACTTTGTCCAGAATAGGGGCAAAATGAACTCTCCAGAGGGGAAAGATGCACATCGTTGGCTCGGTTGTCTTGAGTACACACAGAACTTTCTTCCTCTGGAGTCATCTCATTGTGAAAGTCCAAAATAACCCTGGCACCTCACCTTCTGCAGACACATTGTTCAGTCACTCTTCCCTTTCTCCATTATCAAATCGGTCACTTTTGGGAAGAGGACAAAGACCTGTTGAAGAATGCGTCAGCTAGACGGCTGAAAAGGGGAGGGTGTTGGGACACTGCGGTAACAGGATAATGCACAGTACCAGATAAACATCGGTAAGGCAGTTAGTGATCATAAATTATTCAGGTTCTACTGGTGTTCAGAAGTGTTTTGGCTGTGGGGGAGAGAGCTCTACATGCTTCTCTTGATTTGACACTATGAGGTTACACAAAAGCTGCTCGACTCGAAGCAAGACAGTTCCTGGTTCAGAATGTGATCCCCAAGTCACAGGGGCTTGACTGAACATTTAACTTTGTTGTTTGGTTACAACGGAATCCAACATTAGGGGTCCTACCAGTGTTTTTGTTGCTGTTGGAACAGTAAAGGGTAGAGGTGGAACGACAAGTCCTGCTGGAGTCTTCCGGGCCCTCAAGGAATCTGTTGTCGCAGTCCCCTGTTGTCTTTTTGTTAGTTGACAGGCACACAGACGTGCCCTTTTGAAAATGCACCCCCCCCCCCTACTAATACTATTTAGAAATATCACTTTTACTTTCCCAATAGTGCACACATCCGTTACCACAATGAAGCAAGGAAGGGAGGATGCTGTTTTGGAAATATTACTCAGCTGTCTCTCAAACGAAACAGGAAGCTACTGCACTGAAAACAGGAAAAAAAAGTGTGAATGTCAGCAATTGTGTGGAATCTCTCACAAGACCAATCATGCAAAAACAACAGTTGTCCCACTACAAGTCTGAGAACAATGAGGCTTTGTACCTCTATAGAGAACCATGTAAAAACAATACTGAAAAATGGGGCAGAGAAATAGATCTTTAGAGTGACTTTATTTTGGACAGAGTTTATTTTGTACAGTCATGGAATTTATTCAGTACCTCTTAGCAAAACACTTAAGATACCAGGTTTACCGCATTCTTATATGGGATTACTGTAATGGTTTGATCTGGGAGTGGGAGCAACACCACTGTGGTAAACATGGCTTGGGTCTGAATACCATTTCTCCCATAGTTCAGAGTAGTATATTCAACTGCGTAATCGTTGTTCTCATGAACGTTGCATATGGGAGTGAGTGTAATTAGTCTGGGACAGAAAGAGAAACAACTATGTGTGAAAGAGAGTGCAAGAACGCAGGGTGGGTGGAGAAGGGGGTGAAGCCGGCAAGACATCTTTCCAAGAGGACAGAAAGTTTTAAAGAACAACTGTCCTCATAAAAACAACAGCGATAGACAGAACAGCCTGAGTGAGATGAGGGGCCTCTCACTTTTACGCTAAAACACCAGATCAACAAAAGTTCATAAGAGACGGGCGAGCGGGTGCATATTTTACAGCCAGAGTCGAATTCCTGTGAACACCATTCCTGGTTCTGTACATGTGCCAAATACAAAAGCTGCTCACTCAAGCATATTGGCTCCTCCTCGCCCTGGGACTTTGCCCCGTTGCTACAGGCGACATAACCACACCTCTCAGATATCTGAATGGACCGAGTCACGTGTTACTCTCCTCCCCCTTTTCTCTCCCTCTCTTCACTTCAGAAAAAAGTTCATTTATTCACAAGAAACGCATTTAAAACTCCCACCACGTCCACTGGAAGAGTCGGTTTTCCCACAGAACAAAGATGGTGAATGCCTGGGTTTCTCCTTAAGACCCCAGGAACCACAGTTAAAAGCAGAATACAAATCAATGGGATGCAACTTCCTTTATTGCGCTAGTCTGAAATGTAGGTTAGAACAGCATGCACGCGGCTATTGCGAAATGCCGATTGTGAATAGGCCTATGGGACAAACTTTTTTTTTTTTTTTTTTTACAATTCCCTCTGCAGTTGGAACAAATCGAAATTACAGTGGAGGAAACAGAAGGTGTAATAATGTGTGGAACTCTCCATAATGTTTAGGCAGCTAAGCCAAACGAGCAGAGAGGGAGATCGAGCAGGAGAGAAAAGGGGCAGTGGGGGTGAGATGTGTTCTCTGTCACAGAGATGGGGTGGCGTGTGACAAAAGGGATGCCTAATACATAGAGACTGTGGAGTGGAAAGAATGTGAAATCCTCAGGAGAAAGAGCAAAAAATCATGTTTTAAAGAGCGCTAGAGAGCAGGTCTCTTGGTTCCACAGTGGACCCCCGCGGGGGGAAATAATGGTCAGCTGAGGCCACAACCTGATAGTAGCTCAGAGATGGAACACTGGAGAGAAATAAATCATTCCCAAATTACTTCACCATATAAAAAGACCTTGTTTTGGACATATTCTAGGCCTCATTTGTTTACAGTGGAGTTTTTCCACAAGCCACTTTCCATCACACTCAGTGGTGGAATCTTTAAAACAAATGACACCACCACCACCACCCCCCCCCCCCCCCCCCCCCCCCCCCCCCCCTTGATGAAAGATGGCGAGAAAAGAAGTGGTAAAACGAAGAAAGAATGCACCCTAATAACATTACAGGAAAACAGCCTTGTTTTCAGATCACAGTTTATTTTGAGAGATAGAAACAATAGCCAAAGTATTCCATTTCAGGAAGGAACTTTTGGGCGTTTCAATTTGTTGACAGTGAGCAGTTTTATACTATCATACCTCTTGATTTTCCATTTCATTACAGAAAAACTGAATTTGTCCTCCATCTGCCATTCAACCAGTTCAGAGAAATTCTGCTAGCTCCCTCTGAACAATGATGACAATGCAGCAACTGGTGCCTCATCTTCAGAGCAGTCTCATATACCTCACCACTCTAACCAACCCTTTGCTCCCGCCAGCCCTATGTCACCCTCATTCTCTCCCTGTACCTCTCACTCCCCCCTCTCTCATCCCTCTCTGCGGTCTCCTGGAAATCATTAGTCCGGCTGTCCAAGCATCTGTGCCTATTGTGCGTGTACTGGACCAGAGCGCTGAGAAGAGGACAGGAGGGGTGGGGGCAGAGCAGAGTGTTCACCACCATACAGGGAAAGAATCCAAAACATGGAGGTTTGCTGCTCTGCATTCACATCATACAACCAATCTGTCTCTCTAGTCACCCCTCTCTTACTGTAGCTGTGAATGCATCATTTATCACTGTGCCCGTGTGATCTGTTGCCCAGCAGGGAGTGGTGAGCCTTTTATATGATGCTATTAACCTCCCCGATATCCCACCAGTCTGCCATACAGTAGCCAAATACAGGAGTCACAGGTAGGTAGTTGTAAAATATATATAAAACATCAAATAAAAATCACCCCAATAATTGATATATTTTCCATCACCATAAAATTGCAGGTAGTTATTTAGACAGGCGTGATGACAAAAACCCTATTGACTAAGGATTGCCCATAAAAAAACAAACACTTAATTCTACAAGTCTAGAACAATATGCCTCGATATGAGATGAATATACAACAAATCTAGTGTATTGAACAGCATTGGAGCAACTAGGAGATTATTTGTCTTGGACCGATTTGTATCAAGTTTAATAAAAACGATTGTTTTTTTGGAAAAGCGATTACTTTCGTTAATACATGAGGGGGCTGTAGTTGATGGAAGTCTTCCCAAAGACACATTGTAGGCCTATCTGAACATTCGCAGAATGTGGGCTACACAAGAAATGTCTTACACATCCATATACAACAAGGTGAACGCACCAATTTGTAAGTCGCTCTGGATAAGAGCGTCTGCTAAATGACTTAAATGTAAATGTAAATTAAGCCTTATGTGGAATATATTTATTTTTTAAAGAGATTTTGCAGGTGCTCAAATGTTATCAAGGAACAGTTCTGTATTTTCCCCAGAGTCAGATGACCTCGTGGACACCATTGTTGGGTCTCTGCGTCCAGTATTACGAAAGTTAAAGGTATTTTCGTGAGCCAATGCTAACTAGTGTTAGCGTGTTCCCATATACTTCAAGTCATTGCGCTAACGCTGGTTAGCAATTTCCTTCAAACTGAACGCAGACATAAAAATGGTATCCACGAGTTCGTCTAACTCTGGGGAAGTAGATAAGGGCATCCTGCTCAAATCCAGAACTATCCTTTTAAGCAACCAAAGGGTATTATTCCAAATTAGGCCATCTACATAAAAACTACATTCAACGAGCATAACAAAAACAAATAAACACCGACGACTTTGGCGCATGGTTGATATTGTGAATGGGGTGGACTAGGGTTATTATTCAATTTATGAAGAACAGACTTTCGCAACAGCAACTACATTTAACCAATTGATTACGAACCTGAATATTACCTATATTTCTCAATGGAGATCAAAATTCAGTCAAGCCGGTTACAAGTCACCATGAAAGACTCATTGAAACAAAGACCATCACTTATATTCAGAAGTGGGCTACAGGCTCTGTATGGCCGTGTATGTCAAAGTAACACAAGTCACAATATAGCATGTCTGCCTCCACTTCCCGCAACTCGAATTTAAACAGACCACGCTATATTTGTAGCCAACTTCCCGGCACTTTACTTGGCTGAAAATAAACATTGTATCAATCTTCAAACTTGTCTTACACCGCCAATTCTATCATCGTAGCGCTTACAAGCTTTTCTCATTGGCGACTAGATCCAAGCTAACCAACCTGTGGATCTTCAGTATCAATGTAAAAACAACACATTTTTAACCCTAACTGACACTCGATCAAGACACGTTATGAAAGCAACTTTTGTTCAGCCTACAAAATGCGGAAGTCACTTTCCCATCGCAGGCATTTTGAAAGAAAAATGCGGCCATCTACGTACATGTGATCATTTGAAAACAACTTCGACCGTATTATCTTTTTTTAATTGATACCACTTTTGACACGTAGTCTATCATTAAGAATTGCGTAAATTAGGCAACATTAGCATTTCATGGAGCTGGAATGTGAAGATGGAAAGAAAAAGCGCACTTACTCCACGTCCCATGTTTGCAGTTTTGTGGAGGAAAAATAAACTTATTGAACAATCAAATCCCAATTTACTTAAAAACTAATTGAAAAATGTATTGCCCCTGGATGTGCCCTTATCCACACGTGTCACTCCTACCGGACACGCATCCAAGCTCCCCGTCTCATTAAAAGGTCCAATACTTATATACAGTGTTTCTTTCGATCGTGACGTCTGCACTTTTTGCCATGGTAACATAGAATGGAGGGGCGGAGTCCCCATTATTGAATGTTTTACGATTATCGGCCTTCATAAAGTAGATTGAATCCAATGAATGGACTGTTAGTCTCTGTAACTTCAAATATTTATGAAGTCACTTGGTCTCTTCTGTGCAGGCTTATTCATATTGGGATGATATCTCTCACCACTCATATTCATAATGGATACTAACCCATCCTCAATCCTCTTTAAACCCATCCTCAATCCTCTTTAAACCTATCCTCAATCGTCTTTAAGAATACTATGCGTGTTTTGTTTGTCCCCTTTCTCTTAATTTCCACATAGATTAAATAATGAACATAATTTAAACACACACAAACACACTCTATTTCTGTCTCTCTCTCAATCACTCTCTCTCTCTCTTCATTCCTTATTTTAACCTCATTTATGGAAAGCGATAATTTTTGTGTAAACTCCATCACTGGTCTTTAGGAAGTTTAAACTTGAACGAACCAGGCCGTTAAACCCTGTAGGATGTAAACTTCCCCTCCTGATCCTGTCATGAACACTTTGTGGACAATGTGACCTTCTCAGAATTAATGGAAGTCTGGCAGCTTGTTGCATCTACAAATTATTAACTCTTTAACTTAGGGATCCTAACCATTAACCCCGTCTCAAGGTTCTGTTTTATGTCTTAACTTCACCCTTCAGTTTGGACTCCAGTAGGAGTGCTGATCTAGGATCAGTTTGTCTTTTAGATCATAGTGAATAATATTATATGGACAGATCCTAGATCGGCACTCCTACTCTGAGGTGCTTTGTGGATACGGGACCAGGTATTTCACTGCAGAACCAGACAGGCAGATTCAACCACATGTCTAGGATTCAACCACATGTCTATAGGTCACTGTAATTAGTGGAGCATTCTACCTGTGTTAGATATAATAGAATAGTATAGAACAACACATCTTTATTGTCCACCCACATATCAACTTTTCCCTTTGGCTTCACCCTACAATAAGACAATCGAAAATTGTGTTAATAATGAGCATTACATACAAACTGTAATGAAAACACATTCACTCAGACACTGACTTTTCCCCCACCACCGACAGGTCAACTAAAGTCAAAGAAAACTATTTGAAATGCTAATTATATTGAATTTAATATTTTTTTATACACAAGACTTTGCTTAATGATTCATGCCAATGTACAGTATCATCTAGGACTTGCTGTACCCAAGAAGCTGCTTGAATGCGTTTGCATGAATTTTACTTGGAGAGACTTGGTGGACAGATGGACTGACAGCGGAACACTTAGGCACAGTGTGTGTGTGTGTGTGTGTGTGTGTGTGTGTGTGTGTGTGTGTGTGTGTGTGTGTGTGTGTGTGTGTGTGTGTGTGTGTGTGTGTGTGTGTGTGTGTGTGTGTGTGTGTGTGTGTGTGTGTGTGTGTGTGTGTGTGTGCATGTTCAAAGACGGAACTAAAAATATCTCAAATTGTATATACAAGCTGTGAGCCCGATCCTATAAATGAGTTACCATGGAAACTATCACGTTCCTGTCCCCACAGAGCGAGTGAGAGGAAGCGCCTCTCTCTTTATCTGCATAATGCCCCCTAGTGGGGAAGAAAAAACAGTCAACAAGTTGGCCTCAGAGTAGGATGAAACTGTCCCTAGTAGGCCTATAGACTGATCTAAGGTCAGCTTTGCATTTGACCCATACGCAAACACAGGCCATAAAATACAGGCTCTCTTTCATATAACAGCACCATTGTTTTGGTTGAAGTTGCTCCCTTTTCACTGTATACATAGGTTCCTTTTCAGTCGGTACCTTCGGTAAAACAACTATGGGGAGTAGCACTTTCGCGACTTCGATTGAAGAATTAAAATCACGGCTAACAAGGCCAATGAAATCCGCGCCTCGCTGGAAGCCTTGGCTTCCACAGATAATAAGCCCAAGGCTCAGATTCATTCCTTCAATTCTTCCGCACTTTACCTCGATGTGAGCAGGAACGATTCAAGCTACTAAAAACAAAATGTTTTGGAACACAAGACTATCTGACTTTGCACCAACTAAACTGGCAGCTCACTGTGTGCGCAATAGATGTGGTAGAGAGGTCAATGGAACTCGACCAAAACAATGGAAAGTCATGGAAACGCATGGGGGAATGATGCCATGAGGAAAAGATCCTGAATCTCCTCATTGCCCCCTGGAAAATTGGCCTACATTTGGGCTATTGTTTATATTTTTATTACACACTATGTTGAGGTATAAATCGGAGTACAATGCTGTACTGTACTGTATATTTTGAGTCCTACAAAAAATGTAACAAAGCGCCTCTGCAAAGCCCTCACTCTGTCACTCAAACTTATTCCAGTATCTGTGTGTGTGTGTGTGTGTGTGTGTGTGTGTGTGTGTGTGTGTGTGTGTGTGTGTGTGTGTGTGTGTGTGTGTGTGTGTGTGTGTGTGTGTGTGTGTGTGTGTGTGTGTGTGTGTGTGTGTGTGTGTGTGTGTGTGTGTGTGTGTGTGTGTGTATGTAGGATACCTTCCCCTCCCCCTCTGAAGCATAGGCCATTGTAGCCTACTGACATTACATAATTAGAGAAGAACGGATTCACCTTTTCAATGCTAGTTGAGGATACTATAGTTATCAGCTTTCACGTGTTTTTATTTTCATTCTGGTTCCACTCTGCACACACAAGCTTGTTGGCTAGCTAGCTAGCTCTGGTCCAACATTAAGCTAACTCTCGGAAGTTCAAAGACATTCAACGTTCCTTCATAGAAGCTGCTCCTCCATAGGTATAAACGATTCAAGCTAAGCTTCCTCCTCCACCCTCTCTCGCTCTCCCCCAAACTGCAAAATTTCAGTCACATCTCTTACCCTATATTTGTCTGTCCAATGCATGTAAATAACTATAGCTTGCCCCTCCATAGCAAGCTCCTCTATCCGCACTGATTGGTGAAGTAATTTAATGTTGAGCTAAATGTTTTTTTTAATGAATTGTAAACCGTTACTTTTTGGGGGTTTGAACCTGTTCAGAACTTTATTTTGCTGGTCGGAACAGTGGAACGGACCGGATTCTTTCTTTTTTTTCAGAACCAAACGATTGGAAAATAATTTCGGGTTCCAACCACTACTTTTACTCCTACACTGTGATGTCACAGAGCATTTTCCAGGACCTTTCTTCTTATCTTATTAACCGCAGATCATATAAATGTACCGTTTTCACATACAGTATGTAGACTCTGGTATGGTGCTGGAGATAATGAATATGAAGTTAAAAAGGGGCGGAATTGCCCTTTAAGAAAGCACTAAACGTTCCATGAACCAATGTCTCATTCATAACTGGATAATAAAGCCTGTATCCAGCTTGGAGTTTTTAGTGAATATCATTCAGTCAGAAAGGCCCTTAAGATAATTGAGGATAGGGGCTCAAACAGAGGAGAGAAGGTAATCAAATACGGCCAGATGGAATTCTTGACAAATAGCTTTGGCATACCAATACCTTTTCACCATTGTGTGCATGTGTTCCATATGACTCATTGTTTTGAAGCCATATTTAGCTTGACTTCAATGGATTTCACATGTTTGTTTGCAAGTGTTTTCATATTTCCATTCTCTCATTGTTTGTCTGGCCTAGTAATCATATATAATCATAAACCTACCTCACATACCATCCCTCAACCTTGCTGTTGTCAGCATCAAAACAAAACAACTGATCCATCTGTGTCACAAGCCTTGTGTTTTCTATCTATAACCATAGGGAGGGAGTTTTAGAATGTTATTTTAGGTGTTCTATTTTGGAATCCTACAGTTCAATAAGGATAACAGTGTTCAGAATTTCAACAGAGTATAAAATGTTCAATCCTAAATTATCAAGTGCTTAAAGGTCCAGTACAGTCAAAAACGAGATATTCCTTAGTTTTATTCCTTTGTTTTAGGTTGGAATAATACTGTGAAATTATGAAAATTATGATAATGCCATTTAAGTTTAAGAGCTGTTTGAAAAGACTACCTGAAATGTCAGCCTGTTTTGGTGGTATGGAGTTTTGGCCTGCTTGGTGACACCATGTGGTAAAATAATAATAATAATAATAATATTTAACCTTTATTTAACCAGGTAGGCAAGTTGAGTTCTCATTTGCAACTGCGACCTGGCCAAGATAAAGCATAGCAATTCGACACATACAACAATACAGAGTTACACATTGAATAAACAAAACATAGTCAATAATACAGTAGAACAAAAGAAAACAAAAAGTCTATATACAGTGAGTGCAGATGAGGTAAGATAAGGGAGTTAAGGCAATAAATAGGCCATGGTGGCGAAGTAATTACAATATAGCAATTAAACACTGGAATGGTAGATGTGCAGAAGATGAATGTGCAAGTAGAGATACTGGGGTGCAAAGGAGCAAGATAAATAAATAAATAATGTATGGGGATGAGGTAGGTAGATAGATGGGCTGTTTACAGATGGGCTATGTACAGGTGTAGTGATCTGTGATCTGCTCTGACAGCTGGTGCTTAAAGCTAGTGAGGGAGATATGAGTCTCCCGCTTCAGAGATTTTTGCAGTTCGTTTCAGTCATTGGCAGCAGAGAACTGGAAGGAAAGACAACCAAAGGAGGAATTGGCTTTGGTGATGATCAGTGAGATATACCTGCTGGAGTACTAGGTTATTTCTCCCATAGATGCAACACAATTTAAGCCTACATGTCTTACATTAAATCCAAACCAATAAATCAAAATAATTCAGACAACAAAAAATGAATACAGTCTAAGCATTAGTGTTGAAGTGTTGTTTATTTATATAATAATAATAATAATATATGCCATTTAGCAGACGCTTTTATCCAAAGCGACTTACAGTAATGTGTGCATACATTCTACGTATGGGTGGTCCCGGGAATCGAACCCACTACCCTGGCGTTACAAGCGCCATTTCAATTTGCATTATCACAATCAAGAACTCCTCAATGCAGCTGAGTGCACCATCACAGTATTCATTGGGTGTAATGGTAATGTAGCAGATTGAAATGTAGTGTAATGTTGTTGGTTGAGATGTAGCAGCAGAGTGACGTTGAGTGATCCTGGGGATAGCCTCTTTTTGTCAGTAGTAGGTCTCCTGTTCCACCCAACCTTAAAGAAGAGAAAATTCAGAGAGAAGAACACAATTAGTTAGATTTCATCTCGTCACTGAAAATCTCCATGAGTCAAATTAAATAATTTGTCCTTCCCAATACTGCATGCAATTGACATGTTATAACACAATAATTCACTTTGATGTAAAATTTTCGAAGCTATCTTAACAGCTTGTTTTCGTCCATAGTCCCTGAGAACTTACCTCCTGGGTTTCGTCGCAGGATGTATCTCCTACCCTCATCATAGAGGAAGATGAGCAGAGAGTAGGGTAAGGCACAGAACCACCAGCAAGGCCTGGGGAAAGAGAGAAGGAAAGAGAGAAGGAAAGAGAGAAGAAAAGAATAAAGAGATTAAGTTGAGCGTAAAACAGCGAGGTAATGCGCTTACAGGGCCCCTAAATGTCAAATGTCATTTTCTATCTTGGTTTGGCAGTAAACCCCATTACACTTCAGCTAACTAGTGAACCCCAACTGATTCTGAGGCCACAGTAGTCTCCTCTACCCATTGTAATATCCATCCATTTTACCACTCATCTTTTAAAACGGGTGAGCTTTTGTTCCAAGCTGATATACAGAAGAGAATCAGAAGGGTCTACTCACTTGAGGGGGTACATTCTGAGGGCGACATCCATTCCAGGACAGTAGGACAGGAAGACAGCCAGGGCAGTTTCCTCAAACAGTCCGAAGATGAGAATACGGTTCCTGAGATGGGAGAAAAAAGGGGGGAAATCATGGATTTGATACCAACAGGGTGGATATTGATTTAGAAGTCAGTTGCAGGGCTGTCTGCACATTAACTCCCCTCTGGCAAACAGTTCAGCTTCATCATGACCAAAACCACCCCCCACCTGAACAGTTTCTTTCCCCGTGCTGTGGCCCTCACCAACTGGCCAGTAGTGACCAAGGCACTATACAATCTGTGATGCACACTGCATCAAGTATCCAACACTTAGCGACCTTGTCTAGAGGTTCTGGCCTCTTGGTGTAATGGTAGAGGTGTTGGCTTGACAGTCACTGGACCTGGCTTTGAGTCCCGGTTGGGGCTACCCCCTGAATTTGCTACACTGGTGTCAGAAATGGGATGGTGGCCATGAGGTCACCGGAGAGGTGTATACATGTCAGGGACATGGTATAGAGAAATGTGGGGACACACTCTCCCAAAGGAAGGGGGTAATGTAGTGACCTTAACCCAACACCTAGCAACCTCATCGAGAGGTTTGGTGTAATTATTAAGGTGTTGGCTTGACAGTTGCTGGACCTGGATTCAAGTCCCTCCCGGTCGGGGCTACCCCTGAATTCTCTACAATATATTTATACTGTAAATGTGTATATCCTCTCTTCCCTCTTACTCTTCAGTTCTATGCACATTTGATCAATTTTGTATATAATGTATTTAAACTTTGTGTAATTTGCTCTGTCTGTATTCTGGCCTTTAATGGTGTCTATTGCTAGCAGCACCATATGACTAAGTACAATTGTGAGTATGTGTAAATGCACTTGGTGAATAAAGTTGATTCTGATTCTGGTGATGTGTAAGTCAAGACCAGAGCAGTGAAGATCAAGTTTCAGAAAAAAACTCTTAGGACCCAGACCGAGACCAAGACCACACCGATCAATGTGTGTACTCACTTCATTCCCTGCTGAAGGATGGAGTTCCTCCTGGTCTTACAGATGATCAAATCAGCCCACTGTACAACTACAATACTGGCGAAGAATGCTGTGTGGCAGGTGAACTCCACAATCTTTCTGCGCTCATATGTCTGAAGGATGGATCATAGACCATAGAAAGAGAGAGTGTGTAGAGAGACATATGGAAAAAAGAAGAGCGAGAGGACATATGTTTATTACATTGGTACATTACAGTAGTGAAGATTACTGACTACTCTGATACCAAATGTGTGGTGAACCTGTGTGCCGGGAGCAGCAGTGGCATTCACAAATGGTAGTTCTGGAGGAATAGAAGCAAGCTATTGACGAAGCCCAAAATAACGGAGAGGACTGTTGAGGCTACGGACCTGTATGTCTGAATCCCTGGCTGTGACTGAGATGCTTCTTCCTTCTCAAGACCATCCATATTTCCTCTGCTGACTACCCGAAATGCAAGCTGTGCAACAACCCTGATCTGTGATCCCATCCATGACTTCTCAACTTTCTTAATACTGTATCAGATTTATTGATTTATTTTATTATCTTGAATTTCCAGATATATACGCAATTCAGCTTTCAGCTGCCATGTATGCTGGAATAAACTAAACAAAACAATTGGGAGAGAGATTGAAAAAGCTCTTATCGAGAACTTATCAGATGAAAACAAGGCTAATGCTAATCCGTTAGTACAACAAAAAGCAGAGCGGTGTTTGTGTACTTACCCACTGCTGGCCGTAGCTGTCCTCCATGTCGTTCATTATCTTGTTGTCCCAGTCCACACGCATACCCAGCAAATCCATGGGCAAGAACCCGTTCTCAGCCAGGATAACAAAGTATGTGAAGAAACCGGCTGTGGCCTGCATCATACCTGTGAAGAGTAAAAATGAGGAGAGTATTTTTGTCAGTGAAGAGATATTGATCAGATTGTTAATTTGCTATGAAACTGATTGGCCAACATACAACGCAACAAGACCCGGTAAAGGCAGGCAAAACAGAAGAAGGGCCAAATGAACTCCTTACCAATTTGACCGTAGGCTATGCTAATGAGCCTCTCGTTCACCAGTTTGTCAGTTTTGGGGTTTCTGGGCTGTCGCTTCATAATGTCATTCTCAGCTTCTTCATAGGCCAGGGAGATAGCTGGGACCTTGAAGGTAATGATGGGAAAGATCATCGTTGGTATCTTTTAAGTTAGTTCAAAGACCTTCCAAACAAACTCTAAAATGATCATGTACATTGTTCTTCATAACGCAGCAGAACACATGGTCAGATTGTTCACAAAGGAGGAGTATCCACATCTGAAAGACCCACCATATCAGTTCCCAGGTCGATACAGAGGATGGTGACGGTTCCTAGGGGCAGTGGAATGTTGGCGATGATGAAGAGGAGGAAGGGTGAGATTTCTGGAATATTACTGGTCAGGGTGTAGGCGATGGACTTCTTCAAGTTGTCAAAGATCAGACGGCCTGAGGGGAATAGAGGATGGGGGGAAGGAATAGTCAGGGTGATGAGAGGGATGGAAAAACCCAGCAGATTGATGGTCATTGCCAGAGCTTCTATTACCTTCTTCAACACCAGTCACGATGGAGGCAAAGTTGTCATCCAGGAGGATCATGTCTGCAGCCTGCTTGGAGACGTCAGATCCAGAGATCCCCATAGCAACACCGATGTCAGCCTTCTTCAGAGCAGGAGAATCGTTCACACCATCACCTGTCACAGCTACAATAGCACCCTGTGGATAAGTAAGAGAGGTGTTAACAGATGTTAGAAACTCCAAAAGTGAGATGCAATCATCCTGACTGACTCATGAGCATGAATTAATTCAATAAAATAGTACCTGACGCTGGCAACCCTCCACAATGATCAGCTTCTGCTGAGGAGATGTTCTGGCAAACACAATCTCAGTGTGATGGGCCAAAATGTCATCCAACTGTTCGGCTGACAGGTCCTTCAGCTCTCCACCGTGGACAACACAGGCCTTGGCATCTCTGGAGGGTACAAATATAAGCTTAATATAAGGGGGTTGTATTGGTCTGTTCTGATGATGCCCCAAAAAGGCGAAATAAATGTTTCTATCACTCCACTTTAAGTGTAGACGGTGTGATGACGTACACTGAAATGATCCCAAACAAATTGCAACATACCTTGGATTGACCTCAGAAACTGGGATTTTCAGACGAGCAGCGATGTCCTCAACAGTCTCGTTTCCTTCAGAAATTATGCCCACACCCTTGGCAATGGCTTTCGCAGTGATGGGATGATCACCAGTGACCATGATAACCTAAGAGAAGGAAGGGAAGAGGAGTGGTCTGATCACAGTGGCTGCTATGTGGATTGACTGAAGAGTCGTGTCAACTATTACATTGCCATACCTTGATTCCAGCACTCCTGCACTTTCCCACAGCATCAGGCACAGCAGCACGGGGAGGGTCAATCATGGACATTAGTCCAACGAAGCACAGATTCTCAGTTGGGAAGTTCACCTCTTCACAATCAAACTGGAAGCCCTCAGCAAACTGGTCATCAGGGAGCTGGAAATGACAGAAACCTGAAAAAGACACAGAGTCAGAGACACGCCACAACATATTCTTCATGTTCTAGACCAGTCAGGGTCGAACTGGATTGTGGTCCAGAAATAAATTAAGAGTACAGATTATGATGGGACAATATACAAAAGGTTTTAAGAAAGATACTTTTGTTATTGGTTTCTTTTAATTTTGAAAATGTAATGAATTGAAGGTTATTTGTTGATGTTAAAATTGAAAGCGGCAATCAGCAGTTGAAACCATAACAAAGCGGGCTCCCCACAGCTGGTTGGGTAAAAAGCTGAGGGATGGGGCTGGAGAAATGATACCCCTCATAGACAGAGCTATGGATGCAAGGATTGGCCATCCATGATATCAAAATTATAATTTATCCACATTTTGAGGCTATTCAGTGTTGTTTTACATTTACTTTATTAACAAACATTGGAGTAAAAAAAATCTTATATTTTGGGTTATGATGGTTTACGACAATTTAACTAATTAGGCATTTATTCAGTTATATTCTTCAAGAATCAATCAGGTACTAATCAAGAAGCCCAAAAATTGAGGATAAAAGGTGTAGCAAATCCAGATTGCCTCATTAAGGTTATGTCATTAGATTTGGGCTGGGGTCACAAGAATCTCTGGTTGAAAAAATGGGGTCCCCACTGAGAAATTCTGAATACCACTGTTCTAGACTTTTCATTCAGTCCAATATTGGTGCCCTCTTACCCAGCACTCTCTCTCCCAGCCCTCCCAGCTCTTCATAAGCGTTCTGGAAGGCTTCCTTCAGCTCGTCATTGAGAGTCTGTTCTTTGCCCTGGATCAAAATGGTGGAGCAGCGATCCAGAATCCTCTCAGGGGCTCCCTTCATCACCAGCAGGTGATTGGACTCTCCGGCCACGATGTTCTTATGAATGGAGAGCTAGGGGCGAAATTAATTGGTTTTTGATCAGACAACACCATCAAGAGAGTTTAAATGTAAATTAGCAGGCAATGACCAGTAAGTAGCCTACAGTGCCTGGAAAACTAAAGTTCTGGCAACTTATTGGATGTCGATACAAAGTGGCATTCCAAAGCTGATTGAGAAAAGCCATCCATCCACCCTGATTTTGAGTCTATCACACCACCTTCTACAACTCAGTTTAACCCGTTGTTAACCCACAGATACCACAGAGAGTGCATGTGGTTACCTGATATTTGTTGGTGGAGTTGAAGGGAATCTCAGCGATCTTGCTGTACTTTTCTCTCATGTCTTTGACAGACCCGCAGCACAGCTCGATACACTTCAGCAGGGCAGACTCTGAAGCATCACCAGCCACATCTCTCTTGAGGATAGGTACGTTGTTCTGTTCTGCCAGGAAGACGGCGCGGTTGCACAGGCCAGCGACTCTTGCCAGGGAAGCCCAGGTGGCAGAGCTTTTGTCGAAGCAGGTACCACTCTGATTCTCTGTGGTGTCAGCCTCATGGATCTGGTTGTCGAACCACATGTGAGCCACGGTCATTCTGTTCTGAGTCAGGGTTCCGGTCTTGTCAGAGCAAATGGTGGAGGTGGATCCAAGGGTCTCAACAGCTTCAAGATTCTTCACCAGGCAGTTCTTCTTGGCCATACGCTTGGCAGTCAGAGTTAAACACACCTGTGATACAACATATTATACAGTTACATAATCAACAAGTTTTGTTGTTAGGACTGAAGTTTTTGTTAAACATGACTTTTCAACAGTACTCACAGTTACAGTAGCCAGGAGACCCTCTGGCACATTAGCAACGATGATTCCAATGAGGAAGATGACAGCTTCCAGCCAACCATATCCCAGAATGAGGGAGAGGACGAAGAAAGACACGCCCAGGAAGACGGCCACACCGGTGATGATATGGATAAAGTGCTCAATCTCTTTGGCTATAGGCGTCTTCCCACCCTCCAGACTCGTGGCCAAGGTGGCGATACGACCCATGACAGTGTGGTCACCAGTGTTGATGACGATACCTCTGGCAGTTCCTGACAAAACATGGAGAATATGAATATGGTTTAGAATCACAAAATGGCTAAGTGATACATTTCAAGTTATTTGAACTATTCAATCACTACGGCTAGTGACATAAGTTATTTACCTTCAACACAGTTGGTAGAGAAGAAGGCAATGTTCCTTGTCTCCAGGGGGTTGTCATTGGAGAAATCCGGGGTACGTGTCTGGGGCTCAGATTCACCAGTGAGGGAGGAGTTGTCCACCTGAGTGGGAAAAGAGAATTGCATTAATACAACATTGAATGACACTAAAGGTGTCCGCATGCTTCCCATCCGAAACAGTTCAGAACAGTTTGTCATATAATATGACAACATTTTGTGCTGTTTTTATTAGCTTTGGTCTCCGGCAAGTTTTCTGGGTGCTGTTGGTGCACACACAAAAAACTTCTCGAGGCCAGCCGAAGTTCAGGAGCCGAAGTCTTTGCCCCTTCGTCTATCATTGGTCAACAGTAGTGATCAATTAAGTGTTTGTTGTCATTCAACGATAGACGATTTGTTTTCATTCACATTTTTCACTCGAGAAATACTGCACCAAACATCTTATTTAGATTGCGCAACTAAGATCTCCTTAGGAAAAACATCAACATGTATGACATATTTCTTGAATGATCTTAGATTCATTCTGACTATTTTGAGAAAGTGTATACTGGCTGTGGCATCTCAAAATGGACAAACAGTACTATTGTCCCTTTTTCAAGCAAAGGTCTTTTAAGGGAGTAGGCCAGCCAAACCGAAGTATGCAGAACCCTTAGGCTACATATCTGACCCATGATCTTGGATTGTAAAGTACTCACCTTGCAGCCGCTGGCAGAGACAATACGCAAATCAGCTGGGATCCTATCTCCTCCTTTCACCTCCACCAGATCTCCAACCACCACTTCTTCAGCATTGATGTTCTTCTTCTCACCGTCACGGACAACCAGGGCTTGCTACAAGGTAGAGGACACAACCAGGGCTTGCTACAAGGTAGAGGACACAACCAGAGCTTGCTACAAGGTAGAGGACACAACCAGGGCTTGCTAAAAGGTAGAGGACACAACCAGGGCTTGCTACAAGGTAGAGGACACAACCAGGGCTTGCTACAAGGTAGAGGACACAACCAGGGCTTGCTACAAGGTAGAGGACACAACCAGGGCTTGCTACAAGGTAGAGGACACAACCAGAGCTTGCTACAAGGTAGAGGACACAACCAGGGCTTGCTACAAGGTAGAGGACACAACCAGGGCTTGCTACAAGGTAGAGGACACAACCAGAGCTTGCTACAAGGTAGAGGACACAACCAGGGCTTGCTACAAGGTAGAGGACACAACCAGGGCTTGCTACAAGGTAGAGGACACAACCAGGGCTTGCTACAAGGTAGAGGACACAACCAGGGCTTGCTACAAGGTAGAGGACACAACCAGAGCTTGCTACAAGGTAGAGGACACAACCAGGACTTGCTAAAAGGTAGAGGACACAACCAGGGCTTGCTACAAGGTAGAGGACACAACCAGGGCTTGCTACAAGGTAGAGGACACAACCAGGGCTTGCTACAAGGTAGAGGACACAACCAGGGCTTGCTACAAGGGAGAGGACACAACCAGAGCTTGCTACAAGGTAGAGGACACAACCAGGGCTTGCTACAAGGTAGAGGACACAACCAGGGCTTGCTACAAGGTAGAGGACACAACCAGGGCTTGCTACAAGGTAGAGGACACAACCAGGGCTTGCTACAAGGTAGAGGACACAACCAGGGCTTGCTACAAGGTAGAGGACACAACCAGGGCTTGCTACAAGGTAGAGGACACAACCAGAGCTTGCTACAAGGTAGAGGACACAACCAGGGCTTGCTACAAGGTAGAGGACACAACCAGGGCTTGCTACAAGGTAGAGGACACAACCAGGGCTTGCTACAAGGTAGAGGACACAACCAGAGCTTGCTACAAGGTAGAGGACACAACCAGGGCTTGCTACAAGGTAGAGGACACAACCAGGGCTTGCTACAAGGTAGAGGACACAACCAGGGCTTGCTACAAGGTAGAGGACACAACCAGGGCTTACTACAAGGTAGAGGACACAACCAGGGCTTGCTACAAGGTAGAGGACACAACCAGGGCTTGCTACAAGGTAGAGGACACAACCAGGGCTTGCTACAAGGTAGAGGATACAACCAGGGCTTGCTACAAGGCAGGTGACAGGATTACAATCCGTAGACATGACAATACAATCAAGTTCCTGTCAGAGGTGTTTGAAAAGGCAGAAGTCTAACCTGTGGGACCAGGTTCTTGAAGGAGTCCATGATCTTTGAGCTCTTGGCCTCTTGGTAGTAGGAGAAACAGCCAGTGACAATGACGACAACAGAGAGCACAACACCCAGGTACAACTGTGAGGGACAGAAACGAAGAGGGAGAAAGACTATGAGACTATTACGTTACAGGTAAGTTAGAAAACCCTTTCATGCACTAGAGGCATTGTAGTTTTGGTTAAGTCTCAAATGATCTCAGAATTCTATCATTCTCACATTATCATTAGCTGGCTCATCCTCGGAGGCGGCCTGGATTCCGTAGGCCAGGAAGCAGAGCATTGCACCAATCCATAGGAGCATAGAGAACCCACCAAAGAGCTGCCTGCAGAACTTCACCCACTCAGGGGTAGTGGGAGGAGGGGTCAGGGTGTTGGGGCCATCACGAAGAAGGATCTCCTTAGCCCGAGCTGAGGTTAGACCCTGGATGGGGGAGGGATGAGAGAGAAGGAGAGAGGGAAAGGTAGAGTGAAGAGAAAGGAGGAGGGAGGAAAGCAGGAAGAGGGAAGAGCAAGAGGCAGAGTAAAAGGCAGTAGAGTGATTACCTATGGAACTCAAAACCTTCCCCTCCCCTTTTGTCAGCAAGAAAATCTGTCAAACGAGCCCCCCCCCAACCATACCTCACCCCGCCCCTCATCACTACAAAGTGCTTTCAATGTTCCCGTGTGAATGTGGCCCTTGTTGTGGAAATTTTGCTTAATCCCTGGATCAAATATCAACAGATCATTATCTGTGCGCATTCACCAACATAGTGTTTAACTGTTATCCTTTCCACACAAGACAATGTTTAGGCCTGTCCTAATTATACTCCACACAAAGCTGATATTGTGTCCCCTGCATTAGACCTACCCTATGGCTTGTTAAAGATTGTTCATGTGTATCTGACTTGCTGTCACACAAATGGAAAAAGTCTCATCTATGCAGCGTTTTAACTTCCACTCACTGTCATGTCTAATGTTGTGTTTTTATGTTGTGTTTACTATGTATGCCGCTTTTACGGCCACGGCTCACTTGTAAAAGAGATGTACATCTCAATGTGACCACTCTGGTTAAATAAAGGATTCAAAATATAAAATGAAAAGAATGTAATGGGAGTCACACAATCTGAAAATATATGTTTGACTCCAAACTCTGTGTACACTTTAGGAAGATATAGATGTGTTTCATGTTCAAAGATTCAGTGGTAGATAGTGATGTGATCATGACTTAGAAGGCAGATGAAGTTCTACCTACGATATGACCTGGTGCCGTAACCTCCACGACCTCAATGCGCTTCAAATTACAGTCAGAAATCATCCGTAAGAGCAGCTGATACAACTGGTTGTCAGAGGCACACACATATTCACTCACTCACCCTGGCTAAGTCTGTGCCGTATTTCCTATGAAGTTCATCCAAGGTCAACTTGTGGTCATCCTAAATAAGAGAGAGAGGGGGGGGGGGGGAGATTGAGAAAGAAAGAAACAGTTGCTAGTTGAACTAGGGAGTTCTCTCAACTTTTCCCAGTGGAGAAAGTATATGCAGAACATGCATAGTTATGAAACACATTCCTCAAACCAGTTGAAATGATCCTAGGTATGATGAGGTTAAGCTGCATCGATTTCAATATAAACCAAAGATAAGTCCCGTGTTTCTTTATGATGGACGGAATTGTCTGGTTCACATTTCTGCCCTGAAAAAGTTCTGCACAGTGCACACACGTTTTTATTATGCTCCATGCAACAAACAAAAAGCAGTTTCCAAAGATATCGGGTGGGGTGGGGCGGGGTTTTGAAACTGCTCCCAAGGCTCACTGCAGAGTAATAGTAAGTCAATTAAAATGCTAATGAGCTTGATGCACATTTGAAACGTTGTGTGTTGTACCTTTTCTGATCCACAGAGATTAATAGGCTTACTGTTTACCTTAGTCTTTTCTTGCTGAAAATACTGACAGTTTTGATGCTATATCACACTATTTAAATCATCTCTGGGACTACAGATTAACATTTTTGCAGCCAACTCCAGTGCTTTGATGTGTAAATTGCATATCGATAAATGTGCATCGTCATGTCAACTACATTAGATTAATATAATTAGTAAATTAATAAATAATAAGTTTTTCTCACCAGGTCAACTTCCTTTTTCAGATCGTCCATGTCCTTCTTCTCCTTTGCTTTCTTCACCTCCTTTTTGCTCTTTTTATTTCCATTGTCCTCGGAGGTCGCCGCCAGCTTATAATCATCTTTCCCCTTCTGTATATCAGAAGGTACGTTAATGATGAGAATGTGTGAACTATCGATGTGCCTCTTTCCTAATGAGGGCTTAGATAAGCAGTGCATTCAGAACTTTATCAAATATAGAACTTTGTTTTAAAAACTTAGAAGCAGCCATGAACCGAAGGCTATCATATGAACTGCAAAGAAAACGACAGATGTTTTCAAGTTGAAAGACCACAATATAAGTAAATCCTGATACTTAAAAGTGAAATCCAGACTTACTCCAAGCCCCATCCTTGCACTGCTGTTCTAGGACTCTCAATCCCAGTGGTTTGTAAAGAGAATATACTTGCTCCTTATCCTGAGAAACTCCACCTGTTACACGTTTACACTTCTCTTTCTCACTTTCTCGACGTCTCGAGTCACCCCAGAGCTCCCTGGATACCTAACTGAGGTTTGAATATATTTATATACCCGACTGGTTTACCTGCCCAAGGGGAGGTACACAGGAGGAATGAGGCAGGTGAGTGGAGAGGGGGCTGAGGATGGGAGGGGTTGGGGATCTGTGAAATGGCATTTATTTATTTATTCAACCTTCACCTATACAGCTTGGTCATTTTGACGACAAGGCCCCTGAAAGAAAGAATCCGTCTGACGTTGACGGTAATAACAGTGTGGAGTGGAATGGAAAAGAAGTTGACAGTAATAACAGTGTGGAGTGGAATGGAAAAGAACGAGGACAATGAATGAATAAAGATCATTTTCTTTCTCTCTGCTGCACTTACTTTCTCACTTGTTGGTTGATTTGAAATAAATCCTGCACCTTTGAAGCTAAATAATATCACGAAAAGCTGTTGAAGCGAGAGCATAAACAACTGTGTTTGTACATTCATTCTCACATTTGAAACATAAGTTGCCAGTATAGAAACCAAGGCCATTGGCCTTTGTTCGGTGGCGTGTTGGTTGTTGCAATTATAACAAACAATAGTGACTTTGACCCAGAGGCCATCTTATCTGCCTTCCAACTGGACAACATCCCAGCGCATTCATTCCTTGACCTTTGCTGTCACATGTAAATGCACAGGTTAAGATGGAGGCCGTGGGGAAGAGTGCGTAACCTTGACACACTCAGGGAGAGGTTGTACTTCAGGAGGCAGGTTGGAGTGCCGCGGGTGTCTGTTTAGTAAACGTCTGGCTGTTTGTGGTTGTCTGTCTGTGGGGAGAGGCGGGCGGTAAGAGAGATAGAGGGGGGGGGTGTAGATGTGTAAAACCAGTTCATTTAAATAATAGCAAAATCAAAACTTTCATACTTTATTAAAAACCCAACATAATCAAATAGACTTGATTCATTTTACAAAAAAAGTGTAAACCTTTAAAGTTGGTAAGCCATACTCTCTTAAATCGGCGATATGGGAATTCTTCCATAGTAGCTGTTATACCTTGTGGAGTGTAGATGGAGATTTAGAGAGGGAAATAATGACATGATAGATGGATAGATAGAAAATAGAGATGGGTAGACAGAAAAGAGAGATGGGTAGATAGAAAAGCGAGATGGGTAGACAGAAAAGAGAGATGAGTAGACAGAAAAGGTGAGAGTTTCTGAAAGATAGTGTGTGTTTTTAGAGATATGTAAACTGTACTGCACCACCATTATGTATACACGATGGGAGGTCCTCGGGACAAGTTAAGCACAGGTCTGTCAAATGATTGAGATGAACAATAATTAACCAAAGTGCCAACGTTTATTAACATAGAGGGCACAAACAATGGATTAGCAGCAGGGCAAGAAATACTACCACATCTCCAAGACTCAAACCTTGCATGTAAAACACTTCAAGGAGAATAGCATGCAAACTTAGATAGAGTATATTCACAATCATTGTAAGATAATATACTTGTGATTAAAAAATATTTGTAAGACGGCATACCTGATGAAACATTCTTTGTTAGATATCATACTCAATATGAAACATTATTTAAAAGATAACACACTTGTGATAATTAGCATGCTAAAGCACACACATTCATTCTTAAGACTTGCCACTGCTCTCTAACCAAAATAACCCCCCAAAAGACAACAAGCCGTGGAAGGCTCTGGGGAAGTGGTAACAAAATAAGACAAATGTACAAATATAATATATAATATAATATATATAATATAATATAATATAATATAATATAATATAATATAATATAATATATATATATATATTTTTTTTTTTTAATCCTACCTACCTAATGTAAGGGACATAAACTAACAATAACTAATGTTTTGCTAATACTTTCTTCATTCTTGATTCGGAAGTAAAGTTTATCTTATAAATGTCTGTGTTCAGTTGCACGTGGTTCTCCCAAAACCAGAGAATATTTGAAAAGGTTTGTAAAAATCCACGTTTTGCACCAAGTGAGGAGTTCCCTCGTCATATTTGCTGCCAGACATCTTGCATTTCCCAACATCTTTACAGGAACTAGTCATTTCTATGCGACGCGTCCATGGCCACGTGTCAAAATAGATGACAGCGCATCACACAGTGCGACCAAAACAAAGACCCAAACACATGCATGAGGCATTTCTCTCTCGATACCAAACTTAGATTTGTATTATCTTTCTGAATCTTCTCTGTTTTTTGGAGAACCACCTGCAACTGAACATGGACATTGATAAGATACACCTTTCTTCCGAACGAAGAAAGTATGGTGCAAGAACAGGTCCTCGTTTCCCAGTTGCGATGTAACCAGATGCATCTTTATTTATGTTATTTATGAGCCAACTTTTGAAGTGTTTCCCCAAACAAGCACATAGCGAACGTTCACTAAGTGCGTCGTTAGACCATGTGTCGATACTGATAGGATCAAAAGAAAGGCAGCGCTGCTCTCGGGTCAGCTTTGTCCATTCAAATCTTACCTTAACATTAGAACTATGCCACAATAGTGATGACGGATCAGCTCCTAGAGAGAAATGACCACCTATGGCTGCAAAAAGGCTATTGAGGTGGTTCATTATGCTTCCCTAATAATAATGCACAAAATCACAGATTGGGGACATGTTGTCACATATCATGGAACACATTGAGGCAAAACATTTTTTTTACAGACAGTAGCCTAGTCGCAAAATGGAACTCCATTGATTGAACATGAAATAGATTTCAGTATAACTGAAATAGCCCATATGGGCCCATGCAGCCTATATATCTTTTAATGCAGTCATCTCAGTTTTCATTTGAAGCATTCATTTATCCTTCACTTGTTTGTAACAATTGCAAATACTTTGGATACTTTGTATTTGTAGTCAACTTCGTTCTATAGTTAGCGACAGTCGCAGTCAGACAGATAGAATCAACATGTTGATTCTATGTTTAGCGGAGATCCTCTATGAATGCAGTGACGCGGAATGGCAAAACAAAAAGCATCTAACGGTGCACCTTGGCTGCTCTACGGGTGGTCTGGATCACTCAGAGATGTGCAAAGGTTTTTCAGAGCTGCTTTACTAACGGAGGCTATGGGAAACACCTGGGCTACTAAAGCTACATGGTAAGAAGGTTCTAACGATGATATTAACGCTACAAAGGCCCTGGTTAGTTGAAAAATTGCTTCCAACCCTTTCTACTAGCCAAGATATATTGGCAACTATGGACGAATTCACATATCGCTAACTCTGTCCAGGCCTACACAGCCAACAAAACGGTGTCAATGCTGCGTCTCGCAGACAGTGTTGATCCCGTTTCAAACCTGCGCAGAACACGTCACTGAAACACAAATCATTGTTTTACATGGCTGTCGTATACTTTAACAAGCGGTAAAACATTCACAGACCAACAAACAAAAGTTAGCTTACCCAAAGTTCGACTAACTTGGACAAACACAGCCAGCATGGATGGATGAACAGTGAAGTGCACCGTCTCTTGTCCTCCGGGGTGGAAGCAAAGATCCCAAAACAAAGGTATTTATGGCATCGCTCACCTCATACCAGCCCACAGGTGCAACTGGCTACAGAGACAAGGGAGGAGATAAATATGGAGATAAACTGTGTGTGTCTATGTGTATGGTCCTTATTTAGAGCAAACATGACCAGTGTTTACACGTTTTAGAGGTGACCACTCCCTGCATTTAAAAAACGATTGTGGACAAACAAACACTAAATGGAACTGGCACCTGTATTTGAAATGCTTGAGCCCCATCCGTTCTCACGTTTCATTTGTTGCTACCCAGATAACTGACAATCAAAGCGGAAGTGTATGATTCTGGGGCATTAGCACAGGGGCCTGTTTTCATGTGTTTAATATCCCAATGGTGAATCGGTTTTGTTTTGAGAGGGAACTGCTACATTGCTGTTGCCCTAAATTGGCCACTGTGCCAATTGAATCTCAACAAAGGACACTGTAATAATCCCTCAACACCTGTGGAATTCCAACACTCACTGACTAGAGAGAGAGAGAGAGAGAGAGAGAAAGGAAACACACAACTGCACATAAACAGCCTCTTTGATTATGTGGAATTATTGTGGATTACACAAGGTTTAACCATCATGCATTCGTACCAGTGTCAAAGACCTAAACCAGGGTCATTCATATCCTGGCCTAGAGGTCTGAGCAATCATCCCATTGGCCATTCACAATCTTTCCATTCCTAATCCTACAGGGATACACATCTGATCATTCCAGATACAGTTTACTGTCTTGATCAGAAGCGAGTGAGGGAGAGGAGGGGGAATTAAAGGATGTGGGTAGAGTAGAGAGACATTCGTTAGGGAAGAGAGGTGAGAGAGAGACTCAGGTGTGGGGGAAAGAGAGTGAGACTGAAGAAAGAGATGGTGGAGAAAACGAGAGAATGCGAGGAAGAGAGAAAGAATGACAGAAAGAAAGAGAGATACTACAGGTTTCATTGAATCATGTCTACTGGTCTCTGGTGGGTGTCCCTGTCTCCTGGTGAAGCTGTCATGTGACCAAGCTCAGCGCCTCTTATGTTTCTCTACCGCAGGATCACATCCATCATCACAAAAGGGCAGGAAAGGGAGGGAAATAACCAAAGAAAGTTTAAAAAGAGAACGGAAGAAGCAATAAGTGGAAAAACATAAAGAAGGGAAGTAAACAGGAAAGAGAGTGAAAGAGAAAGACCAAAAGTTTAGTCCAGAAAGTAAAAAACAAAGAATTAAATAAAGGAGAGAGTGTAACAGGGCTCTGCCAGTGCCAGCCTCCTCGCCTGAGCTGAGACTTGGCACCACAAACAAAGAGCCTCTGTCCAAATCCAGAGAGGGCACACAAACAAACACACACACACAGTCACATACACAGTCACACACACAGTCACACACACACACACACACACACACACACACACACACACACACACACACACACACACACACACACACACACACACACACACACACACACACACACACACACACACACACACACACACACACACAGTCACACACACACACACCTGCTGACACACTCTGTGGATGTCACTGACAGCAGAAGTCTTTCTCTTTAATCATCACCGAGTCCTGGGTAACACTGACACACACACACACACACACACACACACACACACACACACACACACACACACACACACACACACACACACACACACACACACACACACACACACACACACACACACACACACACACACACACACACACACACAGTCACACACACACACTTGGTGGCCTGCTGAGTGAATGGAACAGCAGGGGAACACTCTGTGGATGTCATGGGGAGTCTGACAGCAGAAGTCTTTCTCTTTAATCATCACTGAGTCCTGGGTAACACTGAGACCTCACACACACACACACACACACACACACACACACACACACACACACACACACACACACACACACACACACACACACACACACACACACACACACACACACACACACACACACACACACACACACACACACACACACACACACACACACACACACACACACACCTGCTTTTGAAAAACTAGATGATTACTTCTTGGATTACTTTTAAATTCAGAAACAACTGTAGCAACAATTTCACACACGATTTAGAACACATTTGTTATTGTGCATGGCTAGTAAAATAGAGATATTCAAAGTGTAACGTTTGGCCAATTGTGAAGAAATATATCACTGTTTTATTAAAACAACAATATAAAAACAATATGAATAGCCGCTACCATCAGAGGTCTGGTCAAAAGGTGCTCTCGCCCCCAATCTCCCCGAAACGCCGTCAGGCCGAAGCCCCCGCCCCCGGCCCAAAAGGGATTTTCCAAGGGCGGGATGGACCAAGCCACGCCCGATGACCGGCTGAGCGCACGCATAACCAACAGGACCAGCACACACACTGTTCACACACACATCGCTCACAGTGTGAAACCAAAACACCAAATATACATAACTAAACACAAAACATCCCCTCCCTCAATCCTGATTGGAGGACCTCCAACCTAAACATGATGCTGTGCATGTGTGTATGTATTTACAACCCTCATTAATTCCAACCTTCAGATCAACCCATCTTTCCCAGTAAATCATCATTCTACCATTTCCTCTTGCAATACATCCCTCCATTCTACCATTTCCTCTTGCAATACATCCCTCCATTCTACCATTTCCTCTTGCAATACATCCCTCCATTCTACCATTTCCTCTTGCAATACATCCCTCCATTCTACCATGGTGTCTCACTAGTGACTTGAACCTCCTCATCTCCAAAACAAACATTTTTTACCCAAGAGCACAATGATATTTCCTATTGACCCCCAACAACACAGTTTGCAGGTTCAACCGCGCCTTGATATTATGACATAACAACCATTCGTGGACCGGACTCCAAAAACAAGCCAGCGATGGACAGTACCAGAAGAGATGCTCTATTGATTCTGTTTCCACGTGGCAGTCTGCACTGGTCTGACTGTTCAATGCCCCATAAACTGAGAATTGTTTTTGTATAATAGCTTAAATTGAAAATAATGGATTGATGCATCAATTGTTGTTTTGTATATCAGTTCATAAACCCGATGCCATGGTATTGAGACGAGGAAAATCTTTCATTTTATGCTGCATAGTTGTCAAACCTCTTGACTGTAAGTGAAACTGATACATTTTACGATTTATGTTGGTCATTTTAAGACATTTTTAATTGGTGGCAAACAAACTAATTCATTACTTTCTCTTTTAATTAATTGCATCTTCCATTTTTGTGGCAGAGCTCAGCTGAGTTGGTTATCATTTTGTATTGAGCATACATCTCCATACACCTTGATTAATTGCTTGTATGACATCATTTTACCATCGTTGTAAACAATGTAATTCATAAACATGATACTCAAATACATTCTCTCTGGTTTATCCTCCATCAGTACATCAGGAGTTTAGCCATATTATTATATTAATATTAGGTGCGGCAGTTAGCCTAGTGGGCCAGTAACCGAAAGGTTGCTAGATCAAATCCCCGAGTTGACAAGGTAAAAATCTGCCGTTCTGCCCCTGAACAAGGCAATTAACTCACTGTTCCTAGGCCATCATTGTAAATAAGAATTAGTTCTTAACTGACTTGCCCATTTAAATAAAGGTTAAATAAATACAGATATTTGCAGTAATATATATTCTGCCTCTTCTGGAGGATAAAATTGGAATTGTAGCCAACATGGTTTCCTCCTTTAAGAAGGGGGAGTATTTAAAAAGGGTTCCATTGTCAATCCACCGGAAATGTATCGTTTTAATCTTTATAAGAACAAAGAGCCTCTGTTTAAACATTGGATGTGCCTCTCTTAGTAGACTACTGGGAAACCAGTTTGCATTTAGTTACAGTTTCAGAATAATAGAAGCTTTAGGAGACAGGTGTAATGCTTTGATATTCAATAGTTTTAGCCCTCCAAACTCATATTCATTATATAAATATACTCTTAACTTTTACAAAAGTGGTGTGCCTTTCTTAATTTTCTGAAATCCATACTTTTCCAATAAACGTGAATCAAATACAACCACTCACGGTTTCCTTTTTGAGATTAAATTGGCACAGTTGCCTTCTTAGAGCAACAGCAATGAGCAAACAGTCTGGGGTTGTATTTGATTAATGTTTTTGAAAAAGTTTGGCTTTCAGCAATCAAAGAAAGGCAAGCTCCTGACGAACAATTCTTGTGCTGACGTTGCTTCCAGAGGCAGTTTGGAACTCCAAAATGAGTGTTGCAAACGAGGACAGACACATTTTACGGGCTACGCGCTTCAGCACTCGGCGGTCCTACACAAACTGTAGGGGAGAAATTCTGAGAAATGAAATGTATAGCACCTTTAATGTAATCAGTCACGCACATGCTGCCTATGCCATTTATCTCGGGATTCATTGCTGCTCTTGTGTTTCCGTGTGTCTACTTTACTCACTCCTGTCTTTCTGTCATGTTTGTCATTCATTGTCATGTCTTGTCCCTGTGCTCCCCATGCTATTCGTTTCCCTCTGCTGGTCTTGTTTGGTTCTATCCTTCTCTCTCCCCCTCCCTCTCTCACTCTCTCGCTCTCTCTTCTCTCTGTCGTTCCGTTCCTGCTCCCAGCTGTTCCTATTCCCCTAATCATCATTTAGTCTTTCCACACCTGTTCCCGATCCTTTCCCCTGATTAGACTCCCTATTTATTCCTTTGTGATCCGTTCCTGTTCGATCGGTTCCTTGTTTTGTATTCCATGCTGTAATTGCGTTTCGCCCTGTCCTGTCGTGTTTTTGCCGTGATTGTGTATCACCCTGTCCTGTCGTGTTTTGTGCCTTCTTCAGACGCTGCGTGTGAGCAGGTGTCTCAGTTGACTACGGCCTGCGCCTACCCGATTCGACCTGCAGTCTGTGGCCGCTTCTCCAGTTGTTTTCCCCTCTACTATCTAGAGGATTTCAGTTATTCGGTTTTGAGCATTAATAAACTCTGTTTCTGTTAAGTCGCGTTTGGGTCCTCCTTCACCTGCATAACAGAAGGAACCGATCAAAGAATGGACCCAGCGACTTCAGACGCTCGTTACACTGCCGTCGAGATCCAAGGAGCCATGCTCGGCAGACACGAGCAGGAATTGTCTGCTGCTCGCCATGCCGTGGAGAACCTGGCCGCTCAGGTTTCCGACCTCTCTGGACAGTTCCAGAGTCTCGTCTCGTGCCACCTGTTACTCCCTGGCCTGCCGAGCCTCCTGAACCCAGGGTTAATAACCCACCTTGCTACTCCGGGCAGCCCACTGAGTGCCGCTCCTTTCTCACGCAGTGTGAGATTGTGTTCTCTCTCCAACCCCACACATACTCTAGAGAGAGCTCGGGTTGCTTTCGTCATTTCACTCCTTACTGGCCGGGCTCGAGAATGGGGCACAGCTATCTGGGAGGCAAGGGCTGATTGCTCTAACAGATTCCAGAACTTTAAAGAAGAGATGATTCGGGTTTTTGACCGTTCAGTTTTTGGTGAGGAGGCTTCTAGGGCCCTGGCTTCCTTATGCCAAGGTGAACGGTCCATAACGGATTATTCCATTGAGTTTCGCACTCTTGCTGCCTCTAGTGAGTGGAACGAGCCGGCGCTGCTCGCTCGTTTTCTGGAGGGACTCCACGCAGTGGTTAAGGATGAGATTCTCTCCCGGGAGGTTCCTTCAGATGTGGACTCCTTGATTGCTCTCGCCATCCGCATAGAACGACGGGTAGATCTTCGTCACCGGGCTCGTGGAAGAGAGCTCGCATCAACGGTGTTTCCCTGCTCCGCATCGCAACCATCTCCCTCTGGCTTTGAGACTGAGCCCATGCAGCTGGGAGGGATTCGCATCTCGAATAAGGAGAGGGAACAGAGGATCACCAACCGCCTGTGCCTCTATTGCGGAGTTGCTGGACATTTTGTTATTTCATGTCCAGTAAGAGGCCAGAGCCCATCAGTAAGCGGAGGGCTACTGGTGAGCGCTACTACTCAGGTCCCTTCATCTAGATCTTGTACTACTATGTCGGTCCATCTACGCTGGACCGGTTCGGGTGCTACATGCAGTGCTTTGATTGACTCTGGGGCTGAGGGTTGTTTCATGGACGAAGCATGGGCTCGGAAACATAACATTCCTTTCAGACCGTTAGACAGGCCTACGCCCATGTTTGCCTTAGATGGTAGTCATCTTCCCAGTATCAAATTTGAGACACTACCTTTAACTCTCACAGTATCTGGTAACCACAGTGAGACTATATCTTTTTGATTTTCCGTTCACCGTTTACACCTGTTGTTTTGGGTCACCCCTGGCTTGTATGTCATAATCCTTCTATTAATTGGTCTAGTAATTCTATCCTATCCTGGAACGTTTCTTGTCATGTGAAGTGTTTAATGTCTGCCATCCCTCCCATTTCTTCTGTCCCTACTTCTCAGGAGGAACCTGGCGATTTGACAGGAGTGCCGGAGGAATATCATGATCTGCGCACGGTCTTCAGTCGGTCCCGAGCCAACTCCCTTCCTCCTCACCGGTCGTATGATTGTAGTATTGATCTCCTTCCGGGGACCACTCCTCCTCGAGGTAGACTATACTCTCTGTCGGCTCCCGAACGTAAGGCACTCGAGGATTATTTGTCTGTGTCTCTTGACGCCGGTACCATAGTGCCTTCTTCCTCTCCGGCCGGGGCGGGGTTCTTTTTGTTAAGAAGAAGGACGGTACTCTGCGCCCCTGCGTGGATTATCGAGGGCTGAATGACATAACGGTTAAGAATCGTTATCCGCTTCCCCTTATGTCATCAGCCTTCGAGATTCTGCAGGGAGCCAGGTGCTTTACTAAGTTGGACCTTCGTAACGCTTACCATCTCGTGCGCATCAGAGAGGGGGACGAGTGGAAAACGGCGTTTAATACTCCGTTAGGGCATTTTGAGTACCGGGTTCTGCCGTTCGGTCTCGCCAATGCGCCAGCTGTTTTTCAGGCATTAGTTAATGATGTTCTGAGAGACATGCTGAACATTTTTGTTTTTGTCTATCTTGACGATATCCTGATTTTTTTCTCCGTCACTCGAGATTCATGTTCAGCACGTTCGACGTGTTCTACAGCGCCTTTTAGAGAATTGTCTCTACGTAAAGGCTGAGAAGTGCTCTTTTCATGTCTCCTCCGTTACTTTTCTCGGTTCCGTTATTTCCGCTGAAGGCATTCAGATGGATTCCGCTAAGGTCCAAGCTGTCAGTGATTGGCCCGTTCCAAGGTCACGTGTCGAGTTGCAGCGCTTCTTAGGTTTCGCTAATTTCTATCGGCGTTTCATTCGTAATTTCGGTCAAGTTGCTGCCCCTCTCACAGCTCTTACTTCTGTCAAGACGTGTTTTAAGTGGTCCGGTTCCGCCCAGGGAGCTTTTGATCTTCTAAAAGAACGTTTTACGTCCGCTCCTATCCTCGTTACTCCTGACGTCACCAGACAATTCATTGTCGAGGTTGGCCTTCAGAGGTAGGCGTGGGAGCCATTCTATCCCAGCGCTCCCAGTCTGACGATAAGGTTCATCCTTGCGCTTATTTTTCTCATCGCCTGTCGCCATCTGAGCGCAACTATGATGTGGGTAACCGTGAACTGCTCGCCATCCGCTTAGCCCTAGGCGAATGGCGACAGTGGTTGGAGGGCGACCGTTCCTTTTGTCGTTTGGACAGACCATAAGAACCTTGAGTACATCCGTTCTGCCAAACGACTTAATGCCCGTCAAGCTCGTTGGGCGTTGTTTTTCGCTCGTTTCGAGTTTGTGATTTCTTACCGTCCGGGTAGCAAGAACACCAAGCCTGATGCCTTATCCCGTCTGTTTAGTTCTTCTGTGGCTTCTACTGATCCCGAGGGGATTCTTCCTTATGGGCGTGTTGTCGGGTTAACAGTCTGGGGAATTGAAAGACAGGTTAAGCAAGCACTCACGCACACTGCGTCGCCGCGCGCTTGTCCTAGTAACCTCCTTTTC